>NC_057797.1:600557258-600610174 GCF_018294505.1 Triticum aestivum | reverse complement strand
CGGCGTGAGGATGGATCTGGGGGGCCGAGGGGAGGGGGAAGTGGGTGAGTTGGGGTGGTAGCGGGTGGGGATCTAGGGGATCGAGGGGAGGGTGGGTGGGTGGGTTAGGGTTTTTTGATTCTCGGGAGAAGCTCCACCGTTGGATGGGTGCGTGATGGATGGCCCAGATTGCGTCCAACTTGGTGATCCGCGTGAAAGCGGTTCCTCGCGTTTAATTGGCCAGCTGTCTCGCACTTGAATCTCAAAAGTTTAGATCCAAAACTTTGATTTTTTTTTAAACATAAGAATGGCATAGTTTGTCAAAATGATCTCGTTTTTTTCATAAGTGCACATCATAGAATGACAAACGATGGTATAGTTCGACGGCTTTCATTTTCTTTGCAGAAAAAGATGACTTTCCATTTTTCAAGTGCATAAAAGGGTTTTTTTTGTGAAGAAGCTACCAATATTTGTTCCAAAATAGCACAACTTCATTTTTCAAAAATATTAGACCACATTTTATGTAAAATTGACCAAGTAGTTACATGTCAAAAGTTTTTGATCCACCTCTTATAAAAAAACAAATTTCACCCATTCACTAGGAAGCGGGGCAAATTTGAATGACAATTGACTCATAGTTTGTTCAAATGTCTTATATTGTGCACAAGGGTGCATATTGGAATGGCAAACAATGTTGCGTAAGAAAGTTTCATTTTCTTTGGACCAAAAAATAATTTTCCA
Source organism: Triticum aestivum (assembly GCF_018294505.1). NCBI lineage: Eukaryota > Viridiplantae > Streptophyta > Magnoliopsida > Poales > Poaceae > Triticum > Triticum aestivum. The sequence continues at coordinate 600,609,454 of NC_057797.1, read as the reverse complement.
TTTTCCGAGTGCCCAAAATGAGTTTTTTTGTGAAGGACCTACCAAATAATTGTTGAAAAATTGGACCAAATCAATTTTCTAAAATAATAGGACATATTTAATGCACATTTGACAAAATGGTTGGGTGTTAAATGCTTTTATCCACCTCTCGTGAAAAAGACAAATTTCCGCCGATTCAGCTGGAAGCGGGTCAAATTTGAACTGTAGCTACCTCATAGTTTACTCTTTATTTTCTCCAAAAATCATTTCTAGGTACATAAGTATCTATTTAATCAGAGAAACACCAAAAAAATTCCAAGATTCAACCACTAGGTAGGAACGCTCATTCCCGCCGTTTTGACCGCATTTTGAAACAGGCATAAAAAATTCAAAAAAAATCAAAAAAATGAAAAACCTTCGCATTGTGTCATTATATGTGACCAAGTTACCAGCAAAAATTATAAACTTGTAATACTGCAATTATTTTTAAAAAGTGTTCTCAGAAATGAGCTATCAAGTGTGAAGATGAATGACTTTCAACCCAAATGCTCAATCTTATGGCCACATTCATGGCATAGTTTGTTCAAATGATCTCATATTGTGCACAAGGGTGCATATTGGAATGGCAAACAATGTTGCCTAAGGAAGTTTTCATTTTCTTTGGACGAAAAAACCATTTTCCATTTTTTGAGTGCCCAAAAGGAGGTTTTTTTGTGAAGGACCTCCAAAATAATTGTTGCAAAATTGGACCAAATCATTTTTCTAAAATACTAGGACATATTGTTGGGGAACATAGAAGAATTTTAAAATTTTCTACGCATCACCAAGATCAATCTATGGAGTCATCTAGCAACGAGGGAGAGAGGAGTGCATCTACATACCCTTGTAGATCACGAGCGGAAGCGTGCAAGAGAACGGGGTTGGTGGAGTCGTACTCAACGTGATCCAAATCACCGAAGATCCTAGTGCCGAACGGACGGCACCTCCGCGTTTAACACACGTACGGAGTGAGGACGTCTCCCGCGCCTTGATCCAGCAAGGAGGAGGGAGAGGTTGAGGAAGAGGGCTCCAACCGCAGCACGACGGCGTGGTGGTGATGAAGCTGCAGTACTCCGGCAGGGCTTCTTCAAGCTCTTATGGAGGAGGAGAGGTGTTGGGGAGGGGAGGGGCTGCGCCTTGGATGTCGTATGCAGCCCTCCCCTCACCCCTCTATTTATAGGGGAAGGGGGAAGGGGGCCGGCCCCCTCTAGATGAGATCTAGAGGGGGGCGGCCAAGGGGAGGGGGGCTTTCCCCCCAAGCAAGGGGGCGCCCCCCTTAGGGTTTCCCCCAACCCTAGGCGCATGGGCCCTAGGGGGATGTGGCGCCCTAGCCCACTTGGGCTGGTTCCCTTCTCCATACAGCCCATAAGGCCCTCCGGAAGAGGTGGCCCCTCCCGGTGGACACTCGGAACCCCTCCGGTGGCCCCGGTACAATACCGATATGCCCCCGAACCTTTCCGGCGACCGTATGACAACTTCCCATATACAAATCTTTACCTCCGGACCATTACGGAACTCATCGTGACGTCCGGGATCTCATCCGGGACTCCGAACAACATTCGGTAATCACATACAAGTCTTCCTAACAACCCTAGCGTCACCGAACCTTAAGTGTGTAGACCCTACGGGTTCGGGAGACATGCAGACATGACCGAGACGACTCTCTAGTCAATAACCAACAGCGGTGTATGGATACCCATGTTGGCTCCCACATGCTCCACGATGATCTCATCGGATGAACCATGATGTCGAGGATTCAATCAATCCGTATACAATTCCCTTTGTCAATCGGTACGTTACTTGCCCGAGACTCGATCGTCGGTATCCCAATACCTTGTTCAGTCTCGTTACCGGCAAGTCACTTTACTCGTACCGTAATGCATGATCCTGTGATCAACCACTTGATCACATTGAGCTCATTATGATGATGCATTACTGAGTGGGCCCAGAGATACCTCTCCGTCATACGGAGTGACAAATCCCAGTCTCGATTCGTGCCAACCCAACAGACACTTTCAGAGATACCTGTAATGTACCTTTATAGTCACCCAGTTACGTTGTGACGTTTGGCACACCCAAGGCACTCCTACGGTATCCGGGAGTTGCACAATCTCATGGTCTAAGGAAATGATATTTGACATTCAGAAAAGCTACAGCAAACGAACTACACGATCTTTGAGCTAAGCTTAGGATTGGGTCTTGTCCATCACATCATTCTCCTAATGATGTGATCCCATTATCAATGACATCCAATGTCCATAGTCAGGAAACCTGACTATCTTTTGATCAACGAGCTAGTCAACTAGAGGCTCACTAGGGACGTGTTGTGGTCTATGTATTCACACATGTATTACGATTTCCGGATAACACAATTATAGCATGAACAATAGACAATTATCATGAACAAAGAAATATAATAATAACCATTTTATTATTGCCTCTAGGGCATATTTCCAACAGTCTCCCACTTGCACTAGAGTCAATATTCTAGTTACATTGTGATGAATCGAACACCCATGCAGTTCTGGTGTTGATCATGTTTTGATCTAGGGAGAGGTTTAGTCAACGGATCTGCTACATTCATGTTCGTATGTACTTTACAAATCTCTATGTCTCCATTTTGAACACTTTCACGAATGGAGTTGAAGCAACGCTTGATATGCCTGGTCTTCCTGTGAAACCTGGGCTCCTTGGCAAGGGCAATAGCTCCAGTGTTGTCACAGAAGAGAGTCATCGGGCCCGACGCATTGGGTATGACTCCTAGGTCGGTAATGAACTCCTTCACCCAGACTGCTTCTTGTGCTGCCTCCGAGGCTGCCATGTACTCCGCTTCACATGTAGATCCCACCACAACGCTTTGCTTGCAACTACACCAGCTTACTGCCCCACCATTCAAAATATACACGTATCCGGTTTGTGACTTAGAGTCATCCAGGTCTGTGTCGAAGCTAGCATGGACGTAACCCTTTACGACGAGCTCTTCGTCACCTCCATAAATGAGAAACATTTCCTTGGTCCTTTTCAGGTACTTCAGGATATTCTTGACCGCTGTCCAGTGTTCCATGTCGGGATTACTTTGGTACCTTCCTACCAAACTTACGGCAAGGTTTACATCAGGTCTGGTACACAGCATAGCATACATGATAGACCCTATGGCCGAGGCATAGGGTACGACACTCATCTTTTCTCTATCTTCTGCCGTGGTCGGGCATTGAGCCGTACTCAATCTCGTACCTTGCAATACAGGCAAGAACACCTTCTTTGACTGATCCATTTTGAACTTCTTCAATATCTTGTCAAGGTACATACTCTGTGAAAGACCAATGAGGCGTCTCGATCTATCTCTATAGATCTTGATGCCTAACATATAAGCAGCTTCTCCATGGTCCTTCATTGAAAAACACTTGTTCAAGTAGGCCTTTATGCTTTCCAAGAATTCTATATCATTTCCCATCAACAGTATGTCATCCACATACAATATGAGAAATGCTACAGAGCTCCCACTCACTTTCTTGTAAATGCAGGCTTCTCCATAAGTCTGCATAAACCCAAACGCTTTGATCATATCATCAAAACGAATGTTCCAACTCCGAGATGCTTGCACCAGCCCATAAATCGAGCGTTGGAGCTTGCACACCTTGTCAGCATTCTTAGGATCGACAAAACCTTCCGGCTGCATCATATACAATTCTTCCTTAAGGAAACCATTAAGGAATGCCGTTTTGACATCCATTTGCCATATCTCATAATCATAGAATGCGGCAATTGCTAACATGATTTGGACGGACTTCAGCTTCGCTACGGGTGAGAAAGTCTCATCGTAGTCAACCCCTTGGACTTGTCGATAACCCTTAGCGACAAGCCGAGCTTTATAGATGGTCACATTACCATCCGCGTCTGTCTTCTTGTTAAAGATCCATTTATTTTCTATGGCTCGCGGATCAACGGGCAAGTCAGTCAAAGTCCATACTTCGTTTTCATACATGGATCCTATCTCGGATTTCATGGCTTCCAGCCATTTGTCGGAATCCAGGCCCGCCATCGCTTCTTCATAGTTCGAAGGTTCACCGTTGTCTAACAACATGGTTTCCAAGACAGGGTTGCCGTACCACTCTGGTGTGGAACGTGTCCTTGTGGACCTACGAAGTTCAGTAGCAACTTGATCTGAAGTTTCATGATCATCATCATCAACTTCCTCTCTAGTCGGTGTAGGAACCTCAGGAACATTTTCTTGAGCTACGCCACTTACCGGTTCAAGAGGTAATACTTCATCAAGTTCTACCTTCCTCCCACTTATTTCTTTCGAGAGAAACTCTTTCTCTAGAAAGGACCCATTCTTGGCAACAAAGATCTTGCCTTCGGATCTGAGGTAGAAGGTATACTCAACAGTTTCTTTAGGGTATCCTTTGAAGACACATTTTTTTGATTTGGGTTCGAGTTTTTCAGGTTGAAGTTTCTTGACATAAGCATCGCATCCCCAAACTTTTAGAAACAACAGCTTAGGTTTCTTCCCAAACCATAATTCATACGGTGTCGTCTCAACGGATTTCGACAGAGCCCTATTTAAAGTGAATGCGGCAGTCTCTAAAGCATAGCCCCAAAATGATAGCGGTAAATCGGTAAGAGACATCATAGATTGCACCATATCTAATAGAGTGCGATTACGACGTTCGGACACACCATTACGCTGAGGTGTTCCAGGCGGCGTGAGTTGTGAAACTATTTCGCATTTTCTTAAGTGTGTGCCAAATTCGTGACTCAAGTATTCTCCCCCACGATCTGATCGCAAGAACTTGATTTTCCTGTCATGTTAATTCTCAACCTCACTATGAAATTCCTTGAACTTTTCAAAGGTCTCAGACTTGTGTTTCATTAAGTAGACATACTCATATCTACTCAAGTCATCAGTGAGGGTGAGAACATAACGATAGCCACCGCGAGCCTCAACACTCATTGGACCGCACACATCAGTATGTATGATTTCCAATAAGTTGGTTGCTCGCTCCATTGTTCCTTAGAATGGAGTCTTGGTCATTTTACCCATGAGGCATGGTTCGCACGTGTCAAATGATTCGTAATCAAGAGACTCTAAAAGTCCATCTGCATGGAGCTTCTTCATGTGTTTGACACCTATGTGACCAAGGCGGCAGTGCCACAAGTATGTGGGACTATCATTATCAACCTTACATCTTTTGGTATTCACACTATGAATATGTGTAGCATTACGCTCGAGATTCATTAAGAATAAACCATTCACCATCAGAGCATGACCATAAAACATATCTCTCATATAAATAGAACGACCATTATTCTCGGATTTAAATGAGTAGCCATCTCGTATTAAATGAGATCCTGATACAATGTTCATGCTCAAAGCTGGCACTAAATAATAATTATTGAGGTTTAAAACTAATCCCGTAGGTAAATGTAGACGTAGCGTGCCGATGGTGATCACATCGACCTTGGAACCATTCCCGACGCACATTGTCACCTCGTCCTTCGCCAGTCTCCGTTTATTCCACAGCTCCTGCTTTGAGTTACAAATGTGAGCAACCGCACCGGTATCAAATACCCAGGAGCTACTACGAGTACTGGTAAGGTACACATCAATTACATGTATATCACATATACCTTTCGTGATGCCGGCCTTCTTGTCCGCTAAGTATTTGGGGCAGTTCCGCTTCCAGTGACCACTTCCCTTGCAATAAAAACACTCAGTCTCGGGCTTGGGTCCATTCTTTGGCTTCTTCCCGGCAGCTTGCTTACCGGGCACGGCAACTCCCTTGCCGTCCTTCTTGAAGTTCTTCTTACCCTTGCCTTTCTTGAACTTAGTGGTTTTATTCACCATCAACACTTGATGTTCCTTTATGACTTCTACCTCTGCTGATTTCAGCATTGAATATACCTCAGGAATGGTCTTTTCCATCCCCTGCATATTGAAGTTCATCACAAAGCTCTTGTAGCTCGGTGGAAGCGACTGAAGGATTCTGTCAATGACTGCGCCATTCGGGAGATTAACTCCCAGCTGAGTGAAGCGGTTATGCAACCCAGACATTTTGAGTGTGTGCTCACTGACAGAACTATTTTCCTCCATCTTACAGCTGAAGAACTTGTCGAAGACTTCATATCTCTTGACCCGGGCATGAGCTTGAAAAACCATTTTCAGCTCTTCGAACATCTCATATGCTCCGTGTCTCTCAAAACACTTTTGGAGCCCCGGTTCTAAGTTGTAAAGCATGCCGCACTGAACGAGGGAGTAATCATCAGCACATGTATGCCAAGCGTTCATAACGTCTTGGTTCTGTGGGACGGGGGCGTCACCTAGCGGTGCTTCTAGGATATAATCTTTCTTGGCAGCTATGAGGATGATCCTCAGGTTCCGGACCCAGTCCGTATAGTTGCTGCCATCGTCTTTCAGCTTGGTTTTCTCTAGGAACGCGTTGAAGTTGAGGACAACGTGGGCCATTTGATCTACAAGACATATTGTAAAGATTTTAGACTAAGTTCATGATAATTAAGTTCATCTAATCAAATTATTCAATGAACTCCCACTCAGATAGACATCCCTCCAGTCATCTAAGTATAACATGATCCGAGTTAACTAGGCCATGTCCGATCATCACGTGAGATGGACTAGTCAACATCGGTGAACATCTTAATGTTGATCGTATCTTCTATATGACTCATGCTTGACCTTTCGGTCTTCTGTGTTCCGAGGCCATGTCTGTACATGCTAGGCTCCTCAAGTCAACCTAAGTGTATTGCGTGTGTAAATCTGGCTTACACCCGTTGTATTCGAACGTTAGAATCTATCACACCCGATCATCACATGGTGCTTCGAAACAACAAACCTTCGCAATGGTGCACAGTTAGGGGGAACACTTTCTTGAAATTTTTACGAGGGATCATCTTATTTAAGCTACCGTCGTTCTAAGCAAATAAGATGTAAAGCATGATAAACATCACATGCAATCAAATAGTGACATGATATGGCCAATATCATTTGCTCCTTTGATCTCCATCTTCGGGGCTCCACGATCATCGTTGTCACCGGCATGACACCATGATCTCCATCATCATGATCTCCATCATCGTGTCTTCTTGAAGTTATCTCGTCATCTATTACTTCTACTACTATGGCTAATGCTTTAGCAATAAAGTAAAGTAATTACGTGACGTTTATGTTGACACGCAGGTCATAAATAAATAAAGACAACTCCTATGGCTCCTGCCGGTTGTCATACTCATCGACATGCAAGTCGTGATTCCTATTACAAGAACATGATCATCTCATACATCACATATATCATTCATCACATCCTTTGGCCATATCACATCACGAAACACTTGCTGCAAAAACAAGTTAGACGTCCTCTAATTGTTGTTGCAAGTTTTTATGTGGCTGCTATAGGTTTCTAGCAAGAACGTTTCTTACCTACACCAAAACCACAACGTGAATTGCTAATTTCTATTTACCCTTCATAAGGACCCTGTTCATCGAATCCGATCCGACTAAAGTGGGAGAGACAGACACCCGCCAGCCACCTTATGCAACTAGTGCATGTCAGTCGGTGGAACCGGTCTCACGTAAGCATACGTGTAAGGTTGGTCCGGGCCGCTTTATCCCATGATGCCGCCGAATCAAGATAAGAGTAGTAATGGCAAGCAAATTGACAATATCGACGCCCACAACTACTTTGTGTTCTACTCGTGCATAGTAACTACGCATAGACCTAGCTCATGATGCCACTGTTGGGGAACGTAGCAGAATTTTAAAATTTTCTACGCATCACCAAGATCAATCTATGGATTCATCTAGCAACGAGGGAGAGAGGAGTGCATCTACATACCCTTGTAGATCACGAGCGGAAGCGTTCAAGAGAACGGGGTCGATGGAGTCGTACTCGACGTGATCCAAATCATCGAAGATCCTAGCGCCGAACGGACGGCACCTCCGTGTTCAACACACGTACGGAGCAAGGACGTCTCCCGCGCCTTGATCTAGCAAGGAGGAGGGAGAGGTTGAGGATCAGGGCTCCAACAGCAGCACGACGGCGTGGTGGTGATGAAGCTGCAGTACTCCGGCAGGGCTTCGCCAAGCTCTTATGGAGGAGGAGAGGTGTTCGGGAGGGGAGGGGCTGCGCCTTGGATGTCGTATGCAGCCCTCCCCTCACCCCTCTATTTATAGGGGAAGGCGGAAGGGGGACTGCCCCCTCTAGATGAGATCTAGAGGGGGGGCGACGACCAAGGGGAGGGGGGCTTGCCCCCCAAGCAAGGGGGCGCCCCCGTTAGGGTTTCCCCCAACCCTAGGCGCATGGGCCCTAGGGGTGTGTGGCGCCCCAGCCCACTTGGGCTGGTTCCCTTCTCCATACAGCCCATAAGGCCCTCCAGAAGAGGTGGCCCCTCCTGCTGGACCCCCGGAACCCCTTCGGTGGCCCCGGTACAATACCGATATGCCCCCGAACCTTTCCGGTGACCGTATGACAACTTCCCATATATAAATCTTTACCTCCGGACCATTCCGAAACTCATCGTGACGTTCGGGATCTCATCCGGGACTCTGAACAACATTCAGTAATCACATACAAGTCTTCCTAACAACCCTAGCGTCACCGAACCCTAAGTGTGTAGACCCTACGGGTTCGGGAGACATGCAGACATGACCGAGACGACTCTCCGGTCAATAACCAACAGCGGGATCTGGATACCCATGTTGGCTCCCGCATGCTCCACGATGATCTCATCGGATGAACCACGATGTCGAGGATTCAATCAATCCGTATACAATTCCCTTTGTCAATCGGTACGTTACTTGCCCGAGACTCGATCGTCGGTATCCCAATACCTTGTTCAGTCTCGTTACCGGCAATTCACTTTACTCGTACCGTACTGCATGATCCCGTGATCAACCACTTGATCATATTGAGCTCATTATGATGATGCATTACTGAGTGGGCCCAGAGATACCTCTCCGTCATACGGAGTGACAAATCCCAGTCTCGATTCGTGCCAACCCAACAGACACTTTCGGAGATACCTGTAATGTACCTTTATAGTCACCCAGTTATGTTGTGACGTTTGGCAAACCCAAGGAACTCCTACGGTATCCGGGAGTTGAACAATCTCATGGTCTAAGGAAATGATACTTGACATTCAGAAAATCTACAGCAAACGAACTACACGATCTTTGAGCTAAGCTTAGGATTGGGTCTTGTCCATCACATCATTCTCCTAATGATGTGATCCCGTTATCAATAACATCCAATGTCCACAGTCAGGAAACCATGACTATCTTTTGATCAACGAGCTAGTCAACTAGAGGCTCACTAGGGACGTGTTGTGGTCTGTGTATTCACACATGTATTACGATTTCCGGATAACACAATTATAGCATGAACAATAGACAATTATCATGAACAAAGAAATATAATAATAACCATTTTATTATTGCCTTTATGGCATATTTCCAACACATATTTAATGCACCATTGACAAAATGGTTGGGTGTAAAAAATTTTGATCCACCTCTCGTGAAAAAGACAAATTTCCGCCGATTCAGCTGGAAGCGGGGCAAATTTGAACTGCAGGTGCCTCATAGTTTGCTATTTATTTTTTCCAAAAATCATTTCTAGGTACATAGGTATATATTTAATCAGAGAAACACCAAAAGAATTCCAAGATTCAACCACTAGCTAGGAACGGTCATTCCCACCGTTTTGACCGGATTTTGAAACGGGCATAAAAAATTCAAAAAAAATCAAAAAATCGGGAAACCTTCGCATTGTGTCATTATATGTGGACAAGTACCCAGGAAAAATAACAAACTTGTAATACTACAATTATTTTAAAAAAGTGTTCTCAGAAACGAGCTATCACGTGTGTTGATCAATGGCTTTCAAGCCAAATGATCAATCTTATGGCCACATTCATGGCATAGTTTGTTCAAATGATCTCATATTATGCACAAGGGTGCATATTGGAATGGCAAACAATGTTGCCTAAGGAAGTTTTCATTTTCTTTGGACGAAAAAACCATTTTCCATTTTTCGAGTGCCCAAAAGGAGGTTTTTTTGTGAAGGACCTCCAAAATAATTGTTGCAAAATTGGACCAAATCATTTTTCTAAAAATACTAGGACATATTTAATGCACAATTGACAAAATGGTTGGGTGTAAAAAGTTTTGATCCACCTCTCGTGAAAAAGACAAATTTCCGTCGATTCAGTCAGAAGCGGGTCAAATTTGAACTGCAGCTGCCTCATAGTTTGCTATTTATTTTTCCCAAAAATCATTTCTAGTTACATAAGTACCTAATTAATCATAAATACATGGTTTGGTGGTGATACGTCGAGGTTTGGGCTGTGGCCAAGGGCCCCAACTATAGAGCGCGTAAACTCGCATGCTCGCCGCGTGGTCACCGCGTGACCGTGGCGTTGCCATGTGTCCTGGGCGGCCTAGGCATGTCTAGTGGGTTGGCCACTCCCTAGGTAGGTGCTAGGAAGAAAATTACAACATAAGATTCTCACGAGGAGACCGATCGATGCTCAAACATGAATTAGCAGCCAAGTGTTTGATTAGCGGTACAGGAAATGTACATGGCTAATGGGCGTGTGTTTTGGCTGACGATGACCAGTTACTAAGAAGACCGTATTCACAAATTTTCAGCTCAAAAGGAGGAGCCTAGGTGGTACTTGCTTTGCAAACTACCACACTGGACATAAATACGAATGTTGAAGCTCGGCCCAAAATAATGAATGGATTGAGATGGCATTTGGTGGAGGATGGTTAGTTGGGCATAGGAAAGCATTGTAGAAAATGGATACTATTTGGACATGCCAAAGTGGTACTTCCTTCACAAACTGTTGTTCTGAACAGAATAGGAAAATGAATATTTTTGAATTATTTTTGAACTAGGCAAGGAAGGTTTTTACATATTTGACGAATATATGACCCAAAGAATTTATGAGATTTTTTTTGGGAATTTTGGGAATGACAGAAATATAGGTTGCTTCACAACCTAGGGCAAAAACTGCCACATGGACATGACACATAGGCAAAACTGATGAGGTGGCGCCCAGTCATAGCAACCCACCACAATTTACAAGGCTATGACCATCTATATTGGTCGTTAACAACTAGAAATAAGGCAGCGGACTAGCGCTGTTTGCTTTATGACAATTTCATGTAAGGAAATTACGACCTTTCTGACCAAAATGGTCGCAATGGTTTAGGGTTTGGAGCCCCCCGAACAGCTTTTGACCAATTGGTCTGAAATGGTCATAGATCTATGACCATTTCTTCCAGGGTCACTGACAGAAGGTCACTAGTTGACATATTTCTTGTAGTGGTGGTTCATGTAAAAAATATCTTTCCTTATCTTAATACAGACCGACTTCGGCCTTTCAAATACAAGATAGACACCATATGGAACATGCAACCACATATGACACCGCGAAGTTAAAGCAAGTACCTGGGATTGTGGTTCATTGCGAGCGAGATCATCAACTCCAGAGCTACGTTTACCGTCTCCATCTGCTGACACTGCACCCTTCATAGCGCTGTAACGTGTCGTGCTTACCCGCGTAGAAAGCTGGAGCAACTTCTCTCTTTTCTTTTCTGCTTCTCTCGAGGCAGACTCTGAAATACCCCTGCATAAAAACACAATAGTGAGAGTATGGGTGAAGTGTTTGCAGAACTAGTGCACTGTAAAAGTAGCAGATAGCAGGTGGCTGAAAAATAAATGACATGAGACATATGATAGCTCTACAACATTGCATGGCAAACAAAATTAGATTCTACTCCGTATGATTTTGTAATATATGAGCACAGGAAATGCAGGTAATCCTCCAGCACACCACCACATGTGGTCATATCAAGATCACAGTCGACTGAAAATAAATAGGTCAGTCGATTTTTTTAATGAACCGTCCGATCTATAAGGAACGGGCAGATGGCCTTCATCTACCTCCAGCCAGTCACTGTTGACGATCTTTCTCGAATCGCCAGCGACCACTGGCCCAGACCCCTGCCTCCGTCGCCCCGCCCTCCCCTCGACCTCACACCACCGCTTTGCTTGGCAGCGCCCCCAGGCCATCACTTTAATCCCGACCGACCTCCAGATCAGGCGCCAGTAGCTCTAGGCCCCACACGCCCCTAAGATAAACACCGACGCACTGCTTCCCCGGCGTAATAGGCGGACTACCATCTGTTATGCCGGGGAATGGTTCCGTTAATTGGGAATCAACGTACCAGGAATTGAAATTCAGGGGGGCGACGGAACTCTAGCTAAGGTGAAATAGTATATGAGGAGAAACCTTGTGCATCACGAGTTACTAGGAACACCTAGTATCAAGAAGAAGCGGTTAACTAGTGTATTCTGTGGGATGAATACCGTGCAAGCAGACACGTAAGATTTGCACGAATAAGTGAAGAGGAGTACCCTTATTGGTTGCCAGTGTGGTCTCCTCCATATGTCGCGATGATATTCTTTTTTCTCCCGGGGGAACCAATGTTTTGGAGAACCGTGGATCCTTGGACAAACCCATGGCCAAATTGTTGACTGTGTTGTCGTGGCCGTATATTGGGGGAGGGGAAGCAGATCCGAGGCTGTAACGCCCTCAATGTGGCTATATCTCCCACGTGTCGAAGCACGACTTAGAGGCATAACTGCATTGAAAGCAATGTCGCAAGTGAGGTAATCTTCGCAAACAACCCATGTAATACATAAGGGAAAAGATACATAGTTGGCTTACAATCGCCACTTCACACAATTACATGAATAAAGCATTACATCAACCAGATACAATCAAGGTCCGGCTACGAACCAAAATAAAAGAAGAACCCCAAATGCGACAAGGTCCCCGATCGACCCCAACTGGGCTCCACTACGGATCAACTAGAACGAAACGACACAAAGGACAAGATCTTCATTAAGCTCCTCCTGAGCTTGGTTGCGTCATCTGCACGGACTCATCGGCACCTGCAAGCTGGTTTTGGAAGTATCTGTGAGTCACGGGGACTCAGCAATCTCACACCCTCGCGATCAAGAATATTTAAGCTTATGGGTAAGGTAAATGTATGAGGTGGAGCTGCAGCAAGCGACTAGCATATATGGTGGCTAACATACGTAAAAGAGAGCGAGAAGAGAAGGCAAAGCACGATCGATAAACTATGATCAAGAAGTGATCCTAGAACAACCTACGTCAAACATAACTCCAACACCGTGTTCGCTTCCCAGACTCCGCCGGAAAGAGACCATCACGGTTACACACGCAGTTGACTCATTTTAATTAAGTTAAGGTTCAAGTTATCTACAACCGGACATTAACAAATTTCCATCTGCCCATAACCGCGGACACGGCTTTCGAAAGTTCAAATCCCTGCAGGGGTGTCTCAACTTAGCCCATGACAAGCTCTCACGGTCAACGAAGGAATAGACCTCCTCCCGAGATGTTCCGATCAGACTCGGTACCTCGGTTCTTCAAGACATTTCGACAATGGTAACACAAAACCATCAAAGCCACCCAGATGTGCCGACAAATCCCGATAGGAGCTGCACATATCTCGTTCTCAGGGCACACCGGATGAGCAAGACGTCGGGTAAGCCAGCCCAGAGTTGCCCCTGGTAGCCTCGGACATCGCTCAGTTGGACCAACACTTAGAGAAGCACTGGCCCGGGGAGGGGGTTAAAATAAGATGACCCTTGAGCCGGCCGACTCAAGGGAAAGAAAAGGCTAGGTGGCAAATGGTAAAACCAATGTTGGTCCTTGCTGGAGGAGTTTTATTCAAGGCGAACTGTCAAGGGGTTCCCATTATAACCCAACCGCGTAAGGAACGCAAAATCCGGGAACATAACACCGATATGACGGAAACTAGGGCGGCAAGAGTGGAACAAAACACCAGGCATAAGGCCGGGCCTTCACCCTTTACCAAGTATATATATGCATTAATTAGATAAGAGATATTGTGATACCCCAACAAAATATCCATGTTCCAACATGGAACAAGCTTCAATCTTCACCTGCAACTAACAACGCTATAAGAGGGGTTGAGCAAAGCGGTAACATAGCCAAACAACGGTTTTCTAGGACAAGGTGGGTTAGAGGCTTGGTTCAACAATATGGGAGGCATGATAAGCAAGTGGTAGGTATCGCAGCATAGGCATAGCGAAAGAGAGAGCAACTAGCAAGCAAAGATAGAAGTGATTTCGAGGGTATGGTCATCTTGCCTGAAATCCTGCAAGGAAGAAGAACGAGTCCATGAAGAAGACAAACGGACGTAGTCGAACGAATCCTCACAACACGACGTTATCGGAACCAACCCGAAGAAGTAACACCTGGAAGAAACAAACAACATAGTAAACAATCACGACATGAACATGGCATGATGCGCAAGCAAATATGATGCATGTCCGGTTTAATGAAGCATGACATGGTAAAGAGCACAAATAATCCTACAAATTAAGTGGAGCTCAATATGCAATGAGTTGCATATTGATGGAACACCACATTAATTATTTAGTTCTCTACTCAACAAATTTAAATGTTGGTTAACATGGCAAGAGGTGAAGCATAACAAAACTATACCATTTAAACCATTTAAATGGGGCCGGATATAACAAACAACAAATCCGGTAAATCCCCATATGCATTAGTAATTTGGTGCAACAACAATCTAAACATTTTAATTGTTGTTATCATGATGCGGATGACATGAACAAATTTATGAAATTTTTATTAAAAGTTGACAAGAGCATTATGAAGCATTTTTCATCGTGGCGGAAATGAAACGGGTGCCACGGCGACAATAACGAAACGGTGCCACGGCAACGTTCCGGTTCCGTCAACTCATTGAGACGTCGGTGCAAAAGAAAGTGATGGGAGCGTGTCATGCGACGAACGGTGGGGTGCTCCCGGTAACCGGGTTCCACGGGTTAGCGGCAAAAAATGAGGACCGAGCAAGTGACAACTCGGACACGGTGCAGACAACGGGTGCATCTCATACAACACATGCAAACGTTCTCGGACGATCGTCTCGGGGTTATACCTTCGAAGTGTGCAAAAGGGACGGTTCTCGTTCGGTGCAAAGCAGAGGAAGTAGACGTTCTCAGGACGTTCGTAGTGGAGGTAGTCGTACACGGCGACGGTAGTTGTACACAGGTCTTCGGCCATGGAAGTCGTACGCGTCCGTAGATGTTCGGGGTCGCGACATGGAACTAGACGTCCACGGGGTCTTCGAGGGTCGACGGTAGTGGTACTCGGGTCGTCGGCGACGGTAGTTGTTCTATGAATCGGGCATCGATGTACTTGTCGTTCTTAGTGATTCCGAAGACGGCGGTAGTGGTACACTTTCGAAAAGGGACTTGACGCATCAAAGGTCTTCGGTGCCACGGTACTTGTCGGTCCAGGTCTTGACGTATCCAAAATGGTCGTCGGTGGTGGAACTTGGCGCTGTTGTGGTGGATGTTCGGGCACCGTACGTCGTGGTACTTGGTAAATCCCGGAGACGGTAGTTGACGAGCCAGGTAGGCGGTCTTGATGAATCCAAGTAGCACTAGGCACACGTCCACGGTCAGTCTTCAGACTTGTTTTTTTCCTGTACATGACTACAGGGGGTCCTGGGGGGGAACTCGGCGATGGCCATGGCAAAGAGGCGACGGTAGTGGAGAAGCAGGGAGCAACAGCTCGAGTCGCGGCAGCAGCAACTATCACGGGTGGAGGTCGGGGCCAGAGCAGAGCAAGGTTCCCGCGGGCAGCCAAGAGGCCGTCCCTCGCGAGGTGGTGCAGGACTGCGATGGTGGTGGTGCGCTCCGGCGAGACGGGGATGCAGGGAAGGGGTAGAGCGCGGCAGGGCAGGTCGGGTCGACAACTCCGATGGCCGGCCAGCGAGGCCGTGGTGTTGGCGCAGAGGGGATGCGCAGCTAGACTTGTGGGGGTGCGGCGTCGCAGCAGCTCGCCCGGGAGGACGAAGAAGGAGCGGAGGAGAGGACTGTGCGGGGCTGCAGGATCCGGCGTGGACGAGCGCTGGTCCGACAGAGAGGGGGCGCTGGGAGGACGGTGATGCCATGGCCGCGACGTGGTCCTGTTCGTCGGCGCGTGGAGGAGCAACGGCGAGGCAGAGGGGCTCCTCTGAGTGGGGATCGATGGAGATGGGGGAAGAAGACGGTCGGCGCGCCCTCTCCTGCGTGTGGTGACGCGCGAGGGAGGAGATGGGATCGAGCACGGGGCTCTCGTGGCGCGAGGGAAAGGAGATTCGGATCGGGAAGGAGAGAACGAGAGGGAGAGAAGTGGGATCAGGCAGAGAAGGGGTCGAGCGCCTGGCCTCCTCTCCTGGCGGCGCGAGGGAGGGATCGAGATGGAAAGAAGTGCGGTGCAAGAGCTGGGCTTCGGGCCATCTAGGTCAGGCCGCGAGGTATAGTTAGGTGGGCCTTAGGGGCTGGTTGGACTGCGGGGAAAAGATGGGCCTGGGTTCTCTTCTCCCTCTCCCTCTTTAAAACTTAATCCTTTAACAGAAAAGAAATTAGAGAGAGGAAAAGAAAGAGAGGGTTAGGGAAGGATTTTGAGCATGGGGATAATTTTACTGGACTCGCAATAAAGATCTTGATCCAATAAAAGTATAAATGGGCATGTGTACAAAGTTTGGATTCGAACTCGTTTGAATTAAATTCAAATGAGTTCGAATAAGAAGTGGGCGTTAGAAAGGTCCCAAAATGTTGAGATTTTTGGTAGACCTCCGGAAAGTGAAGAAAGAATTTAGGGAAAAGTTTGGAGACGAGGAATATAGTAAGAAAAGCATGGAATATTTTGCAAGTGTGTTTGCGGTAATTCCAAACGAGTGGAATATTTTTATTTAACTCCCTAATATTGGGAGGATATGTTATAAAGAGAATCACCATGTGAATTCCCTCGATTTAAATGGACCAAAGATCCATGCAATTTATTTAGTTGATTTGCAAAAGATTTATGAGATGATGGCACGATGACATGATGCAATGCACATGATGCAACGAACCAAACAAAACACACAACGAAACCCGAAAACCCTGTAAGGCATCTGAAGCTCTGGACTTGGGGCGTCACAACACTCCACCACTACGAGAGGATCTCGTCCCGAGATCTAGAATGGCACCGATGGGAAAACGGAGGAGAAAGAGAAGATGTAAAACTAAGTTGCTCCTTTGACAAACGAGTGAGACCAAAGAACCTTGAAAAAGGTTAAACCATTTCAAGGAAAGAATACAACGGAGATAAATGAAGTTGAAAACACTCTGTTAGCAAAGAGGAACAAGGAAGAATAACTTTGGGCAGTACTCCGGTTGAGAAGGGATGCAAGGCTTGATATGGTGAAAAGAACTTGAGCAGAGGACACGACACTTCGGTTAAACAAGATAGAGAAGGAATAAGACTGATATAATTTGGACAGCACTTCGAC
The DNA here is from genome assembly GCF_018294505.1 of Triticum aestivum. Lineage (NCBI taxonomy): Eukaryota > Viridiplantae > Streptophyta > Magnoliopsida > Poales > Poaceae > Triticum > Triticum aestivum. The sequence continues at coordinate 600,592,008 of NC_057797.1, read as the reverse complement.
TGTAAATGGAAGAAATTGAACATAATCTTGACAAACCGAGATGAGGAGTGAAAAGAGCAACAACACTAGACCTCCGGGAGAAAGAATAGAATAAAGATAATTGAGACAAAAGAATGTAGAAGAACATGCCAACTTCTGCTACAAAAGAGCTTGAAAAGGTATCCTTAGGAGAAGGGTCGAATGGAGTTGTTGGAAAAACCAACAACGAAAAGAATAAGCTTGATATGGTCTTATGGAATACATCTCAAATTATGAGGTGACAACCTGCCACTCACGGGAAAAAGAATTGGATTGGTATGAGCAAGGAGACAAGAAACTTATTTCACCGGAAGGATGAAATAAGAACTTGGGTCATTTATGAGCACCATAGGTAGCAACAATCCTTAGGGAATGCTCTAGGCGAAATATAACCCAAGATAATTCCAATGAATAGGTTGATGGATTTAAAATACCTCATTCTTAACAATATGTGAATCATGAAACCTGAGCTCAAATTATCAAAAATGACAAAATAACCCTCTAATAATATGGTAGAAAGAATTGCACTCCGGATTGCACGAAAAAGAATACTTGTGCTCCTTAGAAAAGAATGTTGATGAACACTTCAAGAAGGAAATTAAATCATTGATGAAACCATCATGTAGAACCTTCATGAAGAACTCCGGTAACAAAAGGATAACGAGAAGAAAGAGAAGTTGAAAACACAAGGTGAATCCTTGCAATGATTAGATGGATCTTCGTGATGAAATAAATTGAGAGAGCTTGGAACTCCGAAAAAGAAAAGATGAAACAATTGAAACCAAGATTTTTGATGAGGCTCCGGAATAAGGAATTAATCACTTGGATGAAACAAGAATAAGAATTACATTATGCTTATACTTCACCAATTAAATTGATGACAAACAACGGATTTGACATATTACTTATTCTCGTAGAAAAGATTAAGAGAGATATAACATAAACTTGGGAAGGTCTTCGACGAACCATCGGTAGGATTTGGAAAACAACGAATGAGTTGATATGATAACCATGGAATAGAATCTTGAGCAAACCACCGTAAGAATTGAAAATGAACGAAGAGAAGATAAAGAAACACCGGGAAGAATTAGCAAATGAATGAAGATGCTTGAGAGAATTTAGAGACAAGAGAACGAAGGGATCACGAACTGATTAGAGATTACTTGAACGAAGCACCGGTAAGATAGGAGAATGATAGCTGACAGCTGAGAATGAATAAACCTGAATTGATGGACTCCGAATAACAAACTGAGAAGACTCTTAAATTGCTCCGGATAGGTGAAAATAATTTTTCACGATCCAAACAATTACGAGAGGATGGGAACAAGCTAGAATCACGAATCTTGAAGAGAATGGAGCAACATTAAAGAGAAACTCTTCTTCGGTCTTCAAAATCCGAGAATGATGATGAGAAACACCACCATGAATTATTTAGACACTCCGGAATGAAGAATGGAAAGGTTGAGCCAACAATGAAAATAATTTAACCGATCATGGAGAAAGACATTTGACTGATGACAATTCATTCTTACGTCAAACTTCGAAAATAAATTTGAGGATAGCTCCCGGAAAATAAGAAGAGTCAGGTAAGATCCTGGGAAAAGACCTGTGGGTTAGGGCCCACTCAAAAGAAACACCATTGAATGATTTGAAGGAGAGATTGCACCCGTTGAATTAAATTACTTGAATGAGGGAACATCCTCGAAAGATCTTGAACGAATGCAGAGTGGAAACACGAATCTTTGAGATATCTTGAGCACTCCGGAACAATTGAATAGCGAGAAATGAATGAATATGAGGAGCACTGGTACGAGAAGGCATTTGAAACGAGGGAAGGATATGATCAACAAAGCTTGAATTAGTTCCACCGGAGAAGAAAGAGAAAGAATAATGATGAACTTGAGGTTCCGTTAGAATCTTCATGAGAATCACTGGATAAGAACATTGAAGGAAAAGAATGGAGAGACGTCCATCAATAAAATGATACTTGATTGAGAAATCTGAGTCCTTGAAGGAAAAGGGTGGGTGGGCGGGAAAACAAAGTCAACTTAGAACGGATGAAGACAATACCGTTGAGAAGAACTAGTAATAGATCTTGTGGATGTAGAGATGATCGGATTCACTTGAAGAGAAAAACACATGTGAAAAGGGTTGACATGACAATCTCGATTATCATGAAGGATTAGTCTTCGCATAGGAGTATGAGAACACCGCTTAGGAAAGGTATGGAATCAACATTTGACTTCGAAGCAACTCGAATACCACAACTGAAAACAAAAAACAAAGGGTTGGCTTGGAAAATAAGCCAGAACAAACCTATTATAGAGATTTCGTCCAAAGTTTTCGTGGTGGGGCCTACACGGGCTCGATCGTACAGCACCATCATGTACAAGGCAGTGCACATGACATACGAAGCGTCCCCGAGTCGGCATAGCCAAGGACTCTTTAAGACACAACGAGAACACTGTAAAACCAACCATGAATAGGCGGACCACTAGACGTCGAACCCCAATTTCGTATCATACATCTATCGGAAAGATATCCTAAGAGCTACTTGAATTCCCACTTATAAACTCCCGAAACTTTCCAGTTATGCAATCAGGTGTTGGGGATACAGGGGAAGCATAATATCTCACCCAAAGCTAGAAAATCCTACATCCAGCTGTATCCATCCTTCAACACATAACCAAGAAACCTTCGGAAATCATCTACCTCAAGCTTCGAAAAGCATCCGTTATACGAGTTATGGCAATACTCCCGAACTCCCGCCCCAGTACTGGGTGGCGTCGAGGTTATCTCACCAACAACTGCATAAAAGAGATTTTCGATGTCGACGAAACTAATCTCAGGTATTCCAGAACTGCAACGATAAAATTGTTACGACAACACCTAGGAGCTCAACTCCCTAGGACACTGCCACAACCCCTAAATGTTAGGAGGCACCAAGAACAATGTTCTCATCACAAAACCATCGGAATGATTCCAAAATACCCGCGTGATCCTAAATTTTTTTAGTGAAATTTGAGAAGAGAAGAGTCAAAACTCTACGTCAGGATGCCTTACCAGAGCGATGAAGGGACTGGGGAGTAAAAATAATTCCTAAACTCTCTGATATATATAATCCTAATTGACTCAAAAACATTTTTCTAAACTCAACAACGCCAGCTATTGGATCAAGCAAGGGGGCTCCTAAGGTCGGGGAAGGCTCTGATTACCAACTTGTAACGCCCTCGTGCGGCTATATCTCCCATGTGTCGAAGCACGACTTAGAGGCATAACCGCATTGAAAGCAATGTCACAAGTGAGGTAATCTTCGCAAACAACCCATGTAATACATAAGGGAAAAGATACATAGTTGGCTTACAATCGCCACTTCACACAATTACATGAATAAAGCATTACATCAACCGGATACAATCAAGGTCCAACTACGGAACCAAAGTAAAAGAAGAACCCAAAATGCGACAAGGTCCCCGATCGACCCCAACTGGGCTCCACTACGGATCAACTAGAACGAAACGACACAAAGGACAAGATCTTCATTGAGCTCCTCCTGAGCTTGGTTGCGTCATCTGCACGGACTCATCAGCACCTGCAAGCTGGTTTTGGAAGTATCTGTGAGTCACGGGGACTCAGCAATCTCACACCCTCGCGATCAAGACTATTTAAGCTTATGGGTAAGGTAAAGGTATGAGGTGGAGCTGCAGCAAGCGACTAGCATATATGGTGGCTAACATACGTAAAAGAGAGCGAGAAGAGAAGGAAAAGCACGATCGATAAACTATGATCAAGAAGTGATCCTAGAACAACCTACGTCAAACATAACTCCAACACCGTGTTCACTTCCCGGACTCCGCCGGAAAGAGACCATCATGGTTACACACGCAGTTGACTCATTTTAAATCCCTGCTGGGGTGTCTCAACTTAGCCCATGACAAGCTCTCATGGTCAACGAAGGAATAGACCTCCTCCCGAGACATTCCGATCAGACTCGGTACCTCGGTTCTTCAAGATATTTCGACAATGGTAAAACAAAACCAACAAAGCCACCCAGATGTGCCGACAAATCCCGATAGGAGCTGCACATATCTCGTTCTCAGGGCACACCGGATGAGCAAGACGTCGGGTAAGCCAGCCCAGAGTTGCCCCTGGTAGCCTCGGACATCGCTCAGTTGGACCAACACTTAGAGAAGCACTGGCCCGGGGGGGTTAAAATAAGATGACCCTTGAGCCGACCGACTCAAGGGAAAGAAAAGGCTAGGTGGCAAATGGTAAAACCAATGTTGGACCTTGCTGGAGGAGTTTTATTCAAGGCGAACTGTCAAGGGGTTCCCATTATAACCCAACCGCGTAAGGAACGCAAAATCTGGGAACATAACACCGATATGACGGAAACTAGGGCGGCAAGAGTGGAAAAAAACACCAGGCATAAGGCCGGGCCTTCACCCTTTACCAAGTATATAGATGCATTAATTAGATAAGAGATATTGTGATACCCCAACAAAATATCCATGTTCCAACATGGAACAAGCTTCAATCTTCACCTGCAACTAACAACGCTATAAGAGGGGCTGAGCAAAGCGGTAACATAGCCAAATAACGGTTTTCTAGGACAAGGTGGGTTAGAGGCTTGGTTCAACAATATGGGAGGCATGATAAGCAAGTGGTAGGTATCGCAGCATAGGCATAGCGAAAGAGAGAGCAACTAGCAAGCAAAGATAGAAGTGATTTCGAGGGTATGGTCATCTTGCCTGAAATCCCGCAAGGAGGAAGAACGAGTCCATGAAGAAGACAAACGGACATAGTCGAACGAATCCTCACAACACGACGTTATCGGAACCAACCCGAAGAAGTAACACCTAAAAGAAACAAACCACGACATGAACATGGCATGATGCGCAACCAAGTATGATGCATGTCCAGTTTAATGAAGCATGGCATGGCAAGGAGCACAAATAATCCTACAAATTAAGTGGAGCTCAATATGCAACGAGTTGCATATTGATGGAACACCACATTAATTATTTAGTTCTCTACTCAACAAATTTAAATGTTGGTTAACATGGCAAGAGGTGAAGCATAACAAAACTATACCATTTAAACCATTTAAATGGGGCCGGATATAACAAACAACAAATCCGGTAAATCCCCATATGCATTAGTAATTGGGTGCAACAACAATCTAAACATTTTAATTGTTGTTATCATGATGCGGATGACATGAACAAGTTTATGCAATTTTTATTAAAAGTTGACAAGAGCATTATGAAGCATTTTTCATCATGGTGGAAATGAAAGGGGTGCCACGACGACGATAACGAAACGGTGCCACGGCAACGTTCCGATTCCGTCAACTCATTGAGACGTCGGTGCAAAAGAAAGTGACGGAAGCGTGTCATGCGATGAATGGTGGGGTGCTCCTGGTAACCGGGTTCCCACGGGTTAGCAGCAAAAGAGGAGGACCGAGCAAGTGACAACTCGGACATGGTGCAGACAACGGGTGCATCTCATACAACACATGCAAACATTCTCGGACGATCGTCTCGGGGTTATACCTTCGAAGTGTGCAAAAGGGACGGTTCTCGTTCGGTGCAAAGCAGAGGAAGTAGACGTTCTCAGGACGTTCGTAGTGGAGGTAGTCGTACACGGCGACGGTAGTTGTACACGGATCTTCGGCCACGGAAGTCGTATGCGTCCGTAGATGTTCGGGGTCGCGACATGGAACTAGACGTCCACGGGGTCTTCGAGGGTCGACGGTAGTGGTACTCGGGTCGTCGGCGACGGTAGTTGTTCTATGAATCGGGCATCAAGGTACTTGTCGTTCTTAGTGATTCCGAAGACGGCGGTAGTGGTACACTTTCGAAAAGGGACTTGACGCATCAATGGTCTTCGGTGCCATGGTACTTGTCGGTCCGGGTCTTGACGTATCCAAAATGGTCGACGGTGGTGGAACTTGGCGCTGTTGTGGTGGACGTTCGGGCATCGTACATCGTGGTACTTGGTAAATCCCGGAGATGGTAGTTGACGAGCCAGGTAGGCGGTCTTGATGAATCCAAGTAGAACTAGGTACACGTCCATGGTCAGTCTTCAGACTTGTTTTTTTCCTGTTCATGACTGCAGGGGGTCCTGGGGGGGAACTCGGCGATGGCCATGGCAAAGAGGCGACGGTAGTGGAGAAGCAGGGAGCAACAGCTCGAGTCGCAGGAGCAGCAACTGTCACAGGCGGAGGTCGGGGCCGGAGCAGAGCAAGGTTCCCGCGGGCAGCCAAGAGGCCGTCCCTCGCGAGGTGGCGCAGGACTGCGATGGTGGTGGTGCGCTCCGGCGAGACGGGGACGCAGGGAAGGGGTAGAGCGCGGCAGGGCAGGTCGTGTCGACAACTCCGATGGCCGGCCAGCGAGGCCGTGGTGTTGGCGCAGAGGGGATGCGCAGCTAGACTTGTGGGGGTGCGGCGTCGCAGCAGCTCACCCGGGAGGACGAAGAAGGAGCGGAGGAGAGGACTGCGTGGGGCTGCAGGATCCGTCGTGGACGAGCGCTGGTCCGACAGAGAGGGGGCGCTGGGAGGACGGTGATTCCATGGCCGCGACGTGGTCCTGTTCGTCGGCGCGTGGAGGAACAACGGCGAGGCAGAGGGGCTCCTCTGAGTAGGGATCAATGGAGATGGGGAAGAAGACGGTCGGCGCGCCTTCTCCTGCGTGTGGTGACACGCGAGGGAGGAGAAGGAATCGAGCATGGGGCTCTCGTGGCGTGAGGAGTGAGTGGTGGCGCGAGGGAAAGGAGATGAGGATCGGGAAGGAGAGAACGAGAGGGAGAGAAGTGGGATCGGGCAGAGAAGGGGTCGAGCGCGTGGCCTCCTCTCCTGGCGGCGTGAGGGAGGGATCGAGATGGAGAGAAGTGCGGTGCAGGAGCTGGGCTTCGGGCCATCTAGGTCAGGCCGCGAGGTATAGTTAGGTGGGCCTTAGGGGCTGGTTGGACTGCGGGGAAAAGATGGGCCTGGGTTCTCTTCTCCCTCTCCCTCTTTAAAACTTAATCCTTTAACAGAAAAGAAATTAGAGAGAGGAAAAGAAAGAGAGGGTTAGGGAAGGATTTTGATCATGGGGATAATTTTACTGGACTCGCAATAAAGATCTTGATCCAATAAAAGTATCAATGGGCATGTGTACAAAGTTTGGATTCGAACTCGTTTGAATTAAATTCAAATGAGTTCGAATAAGAAGTGGGCGTTAGAAAGGTCCCAAAATGTTGAGATTTTTGGTAGACCTCCGGAAAGTGAAGAAAGAATTTAGGGCAAAGTTTGGAGACGAGGAATATAGTAAGAAAAGCATGGAATATTTTGCAAGTGTGTTTGCGGTAATTCCAAACGAGTGGAATATTTTTATTTAACTCCCTAATATTGGGAGGATATGTTATAAAGAGAATCACCATGTGAATTCCCTCGATTTAAATGGACCGAAGATCCATGCAATTTATTTAGTTGAGTTGCAAAAGATTTATGAGATGATGGCATGATGACATGATGCAATGCACATGATGCAACGAACCAAACAAAACACACGATGAAACCCGGAAACCCTGGAAGGCATCTGAAGCTCCGAACTTGGGGCGTCACAGAGGCAGTGAAGGACGGCGTAGCAGGAACAGCTCCGGTGCGGTGGAGGGTGGCGAAGTTGGAGCGGCAGCAGTGAGGCACAGGACGGCGTGGTTGAACTGGCTCGGGTATAGACGGCTCGGCCTCGGCTTCAACTACTAGCCATGGAGGGCGTTGCGGTTGAGGTTGTGGTGGACGATGACGTCAGGGTATCGGCTCCGGCGTGATGGAGGAGGGTGGCGTTGATGGGTGGGATGGGGTGGCGGACGGAGGACGCCGGGGTTTCGCGGCTGGTGGAGAAGTAGTTTTCGCGCCCATGGAGTATGAATGGGGAATCAGACGGGTGGGCGGGGGGGAGGAGGGAGAACCATGTTTAGGTCTGGGACACGCTTGCTTTTGGCTTTTTTGAAAAGAATATGGGACACGCTTGTTTGAAATTTGGGGAATGTACAAACTTTTCCCCCCTCTTAAATATCGTAACTACTGTGGGTCGGGGGTAGGATGGTAATCCCATGTGTCCCAAATAGTGGGTGGGAGCGATTTCAGCCGCGCACGTGTGTGCTTAGGCGTCCATTGTGTATGAATGTTTTTCAGAGGCGGTTGCGTGGCGTCTAGATGAAGCTACAAACCTACCCCGGTTTAGACCTTCGGACGTCGGGCCGGTAGGTTTCACGAGTCGGATTTATTGGAAAAGTATTTTCCTTCTACTACCAAACATTGGTCTCACGCAGTTTCGAGCGAGTAGAGGCTCTTTTGGCACTTCGTTCGAAATTTTGAAACACAAGCATTCACGTTTAGAGTACTCTTGAACTTTGAGGATTGACCTAAATAGACAACGTTAAATTTGACCTTGTATGTTTGAAAACCTCATTAAATTATCCGCTTCTTTTTGACATTTTGACACTTGAAAATCCTATAACTACGATTATTTTGGAATGGAGGAGCTAAATTTGAATCTATTTTGTACACGACTAGATATGTTATTATGTACAAAATCAGAGCAAAGATTGGTTCCCCCATAATTTAGGTATGATTTACAAATGCCATGATATCAAATTCAAATAATTGAATGGACTTCATGTTGAATGCGATTTTTTAAACCACCTTAAGTTGAATTCAAATGTACGCTAGTTCATAGGTAGCTATTTATAATGTTCATAGTGTAACTTTCGTATGTATAATGTGCTTTACACACACAACATGAACTATACTCACGTTTATATTCGATTGCTAAAGTGATGCATTGTCTGGAGTTCAAAATACTAACTATGTGGATCAATTGTGTCGAACAATAACATAGACATGCTCAAATTCGATAGAATCTAGATGTTTGATGGATCAATGACCGTTCCTTCCGCAAATTGCAGATATCATGATCCCATCCTAATATTTGGACACAATTTATATCTTTAATCAATGTGTACAACAGTCTTTTATGTGTAGTTTCACTCTCCATCGGTGGTCTCTCACACATGCTCACACACTCTCTCCCGAGGTGTCTTTCTTGCACACATGCTCTCGATATAACCCTCCCTCCCTCTCATAACCATTTATGACTATTTTCACTAACCTTTATCACAAGCACTCTTCCTCTCGCAAGCATACACACGCGCAATCCCCATCGACCCTTTCTATATACATAGACCTACCTACGTGTCTCCTGTACGCACACTATCTTTAGGCCTGTCTCTCACGCATTGTCTTACACCTCTCTTCCTAATCGACGAGTATGATTCTAGCAGAGCATTCTGTAGGATGCCCCTTAAAGTTAGGTTGGATGAATAGTAATATGAGAGATAAAGGGGTTACCTTAGTCCGAGAACCTAGGGTTACAAATCCTAGCCGGCTTTGTCAGTGGACACAGAGTCCTTCACAATTATGCTATCTTTGTCTTGTACGACTAGTCATCCACGGGTCTCCCTAAATGCGTCACGGGCCAACAAATGTGGCACAGGACGGAACCGAACGAAGGGCCTCACCTCGACCCACCAGACCTCACGCGGTGGCACACCCTCTACCCCCACGTCTCGTTATCTTCTCACACCCACACATACCAACACCGACACCACACAGACAAAAAATATTCTCCTGGTGCCTCTACCCACTCACCCCTTGCATATACACACTCAAGGGAATCTCTCGCCATGACATCATATTCGTCTCTCTCTCTCTCTCTCTCTAGAACACTCTCATTTCTCGTGCTATCTCTCCCACGCCCCCCGCTGGCACCTCTATCCATGCCTATCTCGAATACGTAATACACACACATACCTCTCTAGGCCCTGCCAAATGCGTCAACTACACATTCACACATGTTACATCACATACCCCATTGATCTAAAAAGCCCTCTCTTCACGTTTATTTCGCATACAACATACCTTTTGAATAAAGTGTGGCCAAAAAATTATTTTAGAATTTCTACATATATACAACATTACAAAGTTATATGGAGGAGTATGAACGCTAATTTGCATTGCATGGTGCCCACAATGATATTTATTCCGCACTGTGAATTTGTATATTTTTAGACTATATATAAAGTTAGTCATAATAAAGAGAAATGAAGAGCATCTCTCTCTCCATCGCATACCCCCCCTCTAGGCCCCTTTCACGTATGCACACAAACTATCTCCAGGTCCTGTAAAAGTAAGCCCCCAACACATTCACGCATGTTTCATCTTTCTCTCGCGATATATACAGTGACGATCATTGTATTTGAAGCGAAAGCACGATACGTACATTGGACTTCAGAATCCACTCATTACGGTCACTGTCGGTATCAAAACCGGCGGATCTCGGGCAGGGAGTCCCGAACTGTGCGTCTAGGATCGATGGTAACAGGAGGCGAGGGACACGATGTTTACACAGGTTCAGGCCCTCTTGATGGAGGTAATACCCTACGTCCTGCTTGACTGATATTGATGATATGAATATTACAAGAGTTGATCTACCACGAGATCGTAGAGGCTAAACCCTAGAAGCTAGCCTATGGTATGATTATTGTATATGATCTATTGACTAGCCTAGCCGAATACGCCGGTGGGGAGGAGTCCTTGTCTTGATCACCAAGTCTTGTGGAATATTCCATGTATGCGGCAGCTGTCCGAACCGGCCCATGAGTATACGGCCATGGGGGTCCTCGGCCCAATCTAACAGATTGGGAGATGACGTGGTGAGTACCCCCTAATCCAAGACACCGTCAGTAGCCCCCTGAACCGGTCTTCAAGTTAGGGATGTTCCTCGATTCTTCCGAACTGCTCTTCATCTTCGGTCGTTGGTCTTGAAAACTGGTTCAACAAATCTTCCCATCTTCGATCTTGAGGATCGCCAAAATGCATTTGACGAGTTTACACGTCGGGTATCCGAGGAGGCCCTTTAAGTTTTCGGCCTTTATCAATGCCTTGTTATTTTTATGCCACACCTCGGGTTTGAAGTTGTTCCCGGGAGGCAGTGTCCTCTTGCATCCGAGTTCTAACGTCGGACTGCATTTGAGGTATTTTTTGCAGCCGAGCACCAATGCCGAACTGCTTTCGAGCTCCAACGCCGAAATGTATCCGAGCTCCAACACCGAAATATATCAGAGCTCCAACGCCAGACTGTGTCCAAGCTCCAAAGCCGGACTATATCCGAGGTGTGATATCACCTTGGTTCAAAAAAGTTGAAGGAATTTAGCCGCGCTTAATACCGGAAATGCCCTCTATGGAGCCAGCCACTAGCGCCCGAGCTTTATGCCGGGCTGCTTCCGAGGTGGTTCACCACCCCGACTGTGGGCCGATTTTTTGTCAATATTTTTTATTGGTGCGATTTATTCTCTGCCGAGATATATAGCCAGTAGACCTCAAGGTGTGTATCGGTCTAAAACCTGAGATGCACCTGAAGGATGACGTAGGACCGCTGATCCCAGTAGCCGCTGAGACTCGGGTTGATTTGTAAAGTCAGCCTGAGGATCAAGTCCTAGCTCAATAGAATACTTTGGGACACAAAAAGCGGCGTGCTCAGTCCTCGAGACTCAGTTTGGGTGCGGCCGACCAACCTGAGGATCAAAATCTCCACGGCAACTGTATTGCACTTAAAATTTTCTGCATTGAACAGGCAATGCAGTAGCCCCCGAGACACTGGTCGGGTGGCAACACCAGATCAAGGGATCAATGTGCCCCTTTAATATTTTTAAATAATAAGCCCAAAGCCCAGTAGCCCCGAGCCTTAATGCGGGCACGGGTGGCCGAATTAAGGATCGATATCCATAGTAAAATCACAATTTATGTGTAATGACTCTATGTATCCAAGTACTTTACATCATTAATGCTCGGATCCGCATTGTACAAAACTTTGTTGACTGGCCATCGTCTTCCACCTCCTCAGCTAGTAGCCGAGGAGTGTTTGTCCTACTTTATAAAGCCTTTATGAGGGTAAAGATTTATGACAAACAAGGCAATCTGGCCATACAGTTTTATAAACAAAGGTATGCAGAGAGATGTGTTATATTACTGTTTAACATAAGAAATGTCTTCCAAAGAAAATAGTCCCGCTATCGGTTCCTTTCTTTGGGTTGTCATGATAAGCATGATCATGAAACCTCAGCCCTAATGTAAGAGCAAAATATTGAGGACTTAGTTTGGGAGGCCAGTTACTAGCCCCCGGTAGTGTTCGGCGACAGTCGTGGTCAAGCCGTAAACACTTCGGCCAATGTTATGAATGGCCCATCATTTAACACAGTCATCGGATCACTGACCAGATTACGCTTATTGTGACAGTCAGTTTTCGGCTTTCTCCACTAAGGTGCTTAACCATGTGAGCTGGAAGCACAATCGCAGTGGTTCTCCCTTTGCACACCTAGCCGAACAAAGCGGAACGTAGGAGGCAAGCACAGGAGCCGGGCAACCCAACTATTGAGACACAATTCAAAACCGATGCATATATAGCAATATCCGAGAATGTTTTTGCCGAATCTCTAAAGGTGTCCGGCGTTGCACTGCGAGACTTGTGCTAAGAACACAGAAATAGTTTAAAACTGCCATAAGCATGGAAAACCAAGAAACGACAGTAAAAACTTGACGTCCGAACAAGATCAAGAGTTCGGTGCCAATCCCAAAACTGGGGGAAAAATTGTGCTTCTTCGTGCATTAATATGACACATCCGATCTCAAAACTTCAAGTGGTTCAGCCTACGGCTTCAACCTCCTATCCCGAAGGCGGAGTACTTCTCATTAGGCTAGTTTAGCAAACTAAACTCTAGCGGCTTTGAGAGAGAAATTAGGCTCCCCGGCTAGTGACCACACGCTCGTGTTGAAAAAAGGAGTGATAAAAAATAATAGTAATAAAAATTTTGCAACGACTAAGAAGAAGAACACTTATTATAAAACGGCTCATATAAATTTAAGAGCCCCCAAGTGACTTGGGTAAAAGAATTTTATGTATAATGATTGTATGTATCGAAGTACTAATATCATATCTTTGTTCACCCGAACTTTAAACGCGTCTTAACCGACCGTCGGCTTCTCCCTCTTCGGCCAAGGGCCAAAAAGTGTCATGTACTCCTCCTGTCGAGAGTATCGATGGTGTTTCCGATGACCAAACAATCAGACCATAGGGCTGTAATAGACAAAGCGCGCTCAGGGAACTTATGCTATATTACTAACGAAGTGTAAGAAGCATCTTCGAAAAAAATAGAACCCCCACCGATACCTTTCTTCGGTGCTCATTATTACTATGAGACTTGTGCAATAGATTTTTTGTACTCATGAGTTCCGTTGTGTGCCGACCATGATTGAAAACAATAAGAGCGCTAGCTTTCGGCTTCACCCAGTCCGAGGTCAGATCTCGGATGACCCGGTCGTGACAATCGCAGAGGTGCTCCCTTTACTCCCTAGCCGAACAATCGGGAATGTAGGGGTAAGCACGGGAGCCAGGCAACCCAGCTTGCAAATCGCTTAGGTCAATATGGTGCATATTGTGGCGTAATACACGAACAAGGAACGAAGCCGTACAAGTATAATCATATGCAAGAGGAAAAGCTCCATCAAGGGAGCCTTCCAAGTAAACGGGGTATTTGAATTTGTGTGTCACAAACAAAGTTTGACAAGGAGATTCTCTACAAGCAACTTTTTTCAAAAAGGTATAATGCTTGGTCGAACTGAACACAAGTTAAAAATTTAAGACTTTGAGCATGAAGGCAACTTAGCTGGTTAATGTGTTTGGTATTGATGACGCGGCCCGAGCTTGATGCGGGACAAGGTTCCATCCCCCAAGCCGGTCCCAAGGTGGCGGAGCAAAGAGCTCGACACTCCGAAGTGGTGACATAGCACGGTCAATGCGGGCTGGCAGAGTGATGCCGAAGTCCCTGGCATGGGGTAATGAAGTGCTGATGAAGCCCCCCGTCCAGCCGAGGTGACGTGGTATGTCAGTACGCCGAGTTGACGATACTGCCCAACCCGGATCATTTTCCTGTGCACAAAAATGGTGCAAACCGGAGATAATAGTAATAATAATAATTAAAAAAAGCGTTGCATAATAAATAATTTATGCAAAGTGAGTAATAAAAGAATATGGGCTGGCGCCGAAGTCAATGTCGATGCAGGGCGTCAGCGTGACGCGGTGAAGGCGTGACAAAGCCTAAATTTGCAGGGCGGTCTAGGCTCCAGATGCGGCGTTCGCCGAACTATGTACAGAAACTGACCAGACCACCATGCGACCATTTTTAATGTGGCCACCATTTGATAGACCTGTGTACAGATGATGGAACAAACCAGAGTAATAATTCCTTAAGAAAATTAAACCCAACAAGCAAAAATTGTTAGGATTAATAGCACCTGGTTTATTTGTTGTAGCATTCCGAAGAAAAGCGACTCCCAAAATCGGGAATCGATCAGCACACCCATTGCCTGATGGGCGATAAAGGGATGGCCTAGTGATGCTGGCAAAGGTTGGCTTGCCGAGGTGAAGCCCTCAGTCCAGCTAACGCGACGAAGCTGGTCGGCTGGTGACGCAGAAGTCATCGAAGTATGTTGATGAAGAGATGATGAAGCCCCTGGTCTAGCCGAGGTGTTGGAGCGGCTCGCCGAAGAGATGCCGGAGTCTACCTGTCAGCCGATTTGTCGAAACAGGTCGGCGTGTTTGATGATGATTTGAAGAAGAGGCAGCATGGTGATGCCGACGCAGGTCAAGACTTGTGACGCGATCGACGCTGCTTGATGCAGCTACCGCGTGGCGATGCCAGTGTGCCTGCTTTGTGTAGTCCATGGGGCAGCGATGTTGATGATGATTTATCCTTCGTGATGCCGAACTCTTGTTCGGCTTGCCGAGATGATGATCGAAGAAGTTGAGCTCGGCTCAACAAAGTGACGACGTGTCTATAGCAGGTCGGCAGCCTTGGAGCAATATCGCCGGACTGGTTTGACACTAGCATGATGATGAAGATTAACTCAGGGGAGGCTTAAAAATTTACGGGCACGTGTTCAAAAACAACACACAATACCCTAGAAGAGAATTCCTCTAAAAAGGTTGTCCAATATCACGTTCATAAAGAAACATGAATTCGGGTCGGATCCGTATTCACGCAGAAAACGGATCCAAAAATTGGTCCACTCATCGAAAGGTTCCCGGAGTTTGAACCGTCGGATCGAGATGAAATTTGGAGGGGTGGTAGATATGGGAATTCCTCAGTAGATGAACGGTTGGATCTTCCAAAGGACCTCCGAGATTGGCTCTGGAGAACACGCCCTAAACTCGTCCAGATTCCCGTCCAGATTTTACAGGGCTCCGGTATATCATAGATTGTCGGAAATTCCTCCATCAGAACTCGACGAAATTTTGCATGGATGTTGTAGATGTAATTTCACACTATTTCACCGAAGCAATCATCAAACCGACGCTCGAGGAAGCAGTGACGGCGAAAATACAAGTTCTTTGTTCATAAAAACAGCACGGCCACCCGAGGGCAATGTTGACGTTGAGCCCTCGAGCTCCATGGATGATTCCTCCCTGATCTTGATAGAGATCGGAGTTGATGTTTGATGAAGGCCCTCGTCCGAACATGGTGATCCGAACACGGGGCGCAGTTCTTGGTCGGACCAAGGTGACCAGCCGAGCTGGTGACGAAGATGCCGAAGTCGCAGTTGATCTGCAGGCGAGCCATCGATCCTTTTGCCAATCACACAGCGGGACTCTCAATGAAAGCACCAATGTCGGTGTCAAAACCGGCGGATCTTGGGTAGGGGGTCCCGAACTGTGCGTCTAGGATCGATGGTAACAGGAGGCGGGGGACACGATGTTTACCCAGGTTCGGGCCCTCTTGATGGAGGTAATACCCTACGTCCTGCTTGATTGATATTAATGATATGAGTATTACAAGAGTTGATCTACCACGAGATCGTAGAGGCTAAACCCTAGAAGCTAGCCTATGGTATGATTGTTGTATATGATCTATTGACTAGCCTGGGCTCGGTTCATATAATGCACCAGAGGCCTAGGATAACAAGAGTCCTAGCCGAATACGCCGGTGGGGAGGAGTCCTTGTCTTGATCACCAAGTCTTGTGGAATCTTCCATGTATGCGACAGCTGTCCGAACCAGCCCATGAGTATACGGCCATGGGGGTCCTCGGCCCAATCTAATAGATCGGGAGATGACGTGGTGAGTACCCCTAGTCCAGGACACCGTCAGTCACCATTTACGTTTTGTGGTTATTATACAGTCACGGGCTCACCGTACAACTCTGTATTTGCTCAAGACACGACTAGTTGACCAGTTAAACGCTCCACGTGGCACCTCTAGTGTTGCATCACATTATCTCACTACCATCAGGCCCACTTGTCGGTTTGTATCTACTCTACATCTACACTCTTATAAAATATAAAATACACTCTTATAAAAAATAGAGTTGGTGATGATGGTGTGCCTGCCATCCTGCAATATAGGTCGTCCGATTTATATCTGATGGATAGGAAAGAAACTATGACAATTTTGCAAAAAGGTACCCACACACCTCTCCACATTTGCAAATAAGACTTTCTCTCGTTCATACTTTTCTCTCACAAGATAAACTAGTCATACAAATGCATCTTGATGTTACGTGCAACGCACGGGCATCTTGCTAGTAAGTGAAAACAAACGACAAAAAAATATTGGATGGTGGTTCGGAGTCATGACCGCGGGCACAACGGATAAGGTGGCCTTGTATTGGTATGCTGAGCCGTCTATTTTAACACACATGAGTTGGTGTGGTGATTATACACACATGCACGCATGCACACGAACTGCATGCACGCAACACTCACATGAACACATGCACCCACGCATGCATGCAACACTCACACATACACACGCAGCCACGCACGCACACACGCAACACTCACACACGCATGCGCACACCAGTACACCACATGACCAACACACACTCTCACGCTCAAGTGCTCAACCTACACGTGCATGCGCACACATCAGGCCCTGACAGACACATACACAACCAGGTGATTCCTGCGCATGGGTTGGAGTCTTGTCGCGCCTGCGTAAATTCGTGTTTATCTGACATTTTCCCTATGCGAACTGACAGGTGGGACCCACAAGGAATGTGGGCAATTTAACTAATCAACATGGTGCCACACAGACTATTTGGCCGGTCAACAGAGTGCAGTCCAATGTTGAACCGTGAGAAAGTGACCGTATAATCACCGCAAAATGTATATAGTGACCGTAATCAGCTTATTCTGAAGTTCGGTGAACATATTACATTTTTCTCTCTGTAGGCCCTCCAAAACTACATCTCTACACGTTCTCGCATGTTACATCTAACAACAATGCAATACAACACTACTATTACACTCTAACACAATAAATCATATGTGTTTTTAGTTTTACTAGATATCATATTGTTACTTAATTATTCAGTTTGCATACATTAAAATTGCCTTTGAATTGTATGGCCAATATCATATACCACGCGGGAAAATCTTGCCCTTTCCTATTTAATCGGGTTTGTATCGATGGATCGTGCGAAACGGCAAAACTATAGTACTATACAACGCAAGTGACAGTTCACTGGGCCATCGTGTCAGGTACTCCTCCGTCGTAAGAGTGGAGCGCTCACTTTCATAAATCTTCTAGTCCCTTTCGCCGACATGTGGGACATCAAGCTACCGGGTCCACGTGCCATACTGGAATACAGTGCAGAGCAGCCGGGGTGAAGCACCCAGTCATGGCGCCGGCGTAGTAATGAGCAATGAGGCGTCAAATCACAAAGCTGTACCTTTCCCGTAGTTAAGTTGGAGGGACAAAGTAATAATGCTAAAAAAAGAAGTTGGAGGGACGAAGAAACCATCATTTCACTAGTTGCCGAATCCGCTTCTCCCACATCTTCTTCAAGTTAACCATGTGTTGCTTCTGCCGTTATTCTGCCTCATGTGGGACACGGATCGGCTTGGTAAAGCACTGACACGTGGGACCGCATGTTAGCAAACCGCCAGGACAACATCCTCTAAAATTAAGAAACCTCCCCCGCCATCCGCGCAGCAAAATCACCTCCTTTTTACTAATCTGGATTCTATAAATTTTTAGATCAATATAATTGAGATTTGTATAGATGGCACACAGGAGCAAAACCAAGTGGTACGGTTAAGGGCATCCACAATGTGTAGCCAAATGTGAAAATAGATTTTGGCATCGTGGGAACCATTGTGGACGGTGTTGCCAAAGCCAAAAGGATGGAACCGAAGCTCCCTGATTGATTGATTGAAGGAATAGAAAAATGCAACGTCTCTCCTCTTTCTCCCGTCTTGGACGCATGTACAGTATAGAGCACAGAGTCTACTCCCCTGTCCCTTCTATCACAAATCACAAAGCAGTGAGGCGTCAAATCACAAATCACAGACGAAGCAACCATCATTTCACTCTTCGCTGACTCTGCTTCTCCATCGTCTTCTTCGAGAAACCATCTCACCGCACTAAGCTGGACCGACGACGCTATTGTGTATGAGTAGTACTAGTACATTTATGCGTCCTTTGGTTCAACGGACTTCCTGGATGCAAATAAGGCGGTTGTCTCGGCTTGCAGGCGGCACTTGCGAACGAGTTACCGTGGTCTCCCTCAATGTTGTTCTCCATCGAACGCACTTCGCCAAACCACAACGTTCGAGATATCGTCGACGTCACCGCAATGGGGAAGGAAGTCAAATATAGTTACTACCTCCATTTTTTGTACACAAGGCCAGTGTATTAAAATTATAATTTGCAAAAGGCCACTAACACTAATCGAGGCAAAATTGATGGGGTTTGCCTCGTACTAGCAACCAAGGACATTAATATCCCATGCATGCATGCGGAAGTGAGAAGGTTGGTTTGCATGGCGCTGCATTAATCAAGCGATGAGGAGTGAGATGGTTAGCTCTTTGGGCTTTGGTGAAAAAAATACGCATTAATTGACGCGTGAAATGAGGATTTGTATCGATTAATCCCGCGAAGAAAAACCCCGCCTTTCTTTTTTAACACTAGTACTCCTAGTACGTAGTACATACTTATCCTATTTGGGTCTAGGCCTTGCATTTCCATACTTCGCCACACATTTTTTCCAAGCTTGCCTAAAGTTTTCAAAATGAAAAGGAGGTACACTTGCGCATAGCTGTCGCGGTCGCACCGCACCCTCACACGGTCGCTCCTGCACGCCGCGGTCACACCGCACCCTCACACAGTCGCTCCTGCACGCCGCAAACCCAACCAAGGGAATGCACCCTCACTGCCACGTGTTGTCGCATGTGAACAAACCAAACTCAGCCATCCTACCGCTGACACATAATTTTCTTTCATAGAGTATGTTTATCCAACCGCATATTGGGGAGTATCCGTACGTCCCGTGCGGTGGTCTATTGGGGAAGAAGAAGAGGTGAGGAAGAAGGGTTAGGAGATGTAGGATATTCATCCAATCGCCTGAAATGGTAAACTGACCCAAGTCAGGCGACTTGCATAACAATATATGTTTTTACACAACAAAAGATCCATAAAAACAACAACATAAAGAAAAACTATCACTGCGCACGGAACGAGATAGCCTCGTCGTCTTTGTCTGCCGGCACGAACTAGCCGTAGCTGCCGACGTGTGTCTCTGCACCGTGGTTGTCCTCGGCCTCCAGCTACTCGTTCACACGGAGCATGCGGGCGCTCTGCACGGACGAGAGCACCGCCCAGTTCAAGTCGAGGATGTTCGGTTCCGCCTGCAGGAGGGCCTCGATGACAGCGGCATCCGCACGCTCTGCATCGAGTCGAGCCTCCGCCGCCCGGTTCAAGTCCAGGACGTCCGGTTCCGCGTGCACGAGGGCCTCGATGGCAGCGGCATCCGCGCGCTCCGCCTCAAGTTGAGTCTCCGCCTCCCGGTTCACATCCACGACATCCGGTTCCGCCTGCAGGAGAGCCTCGATGGCAGCGGCATGAACATGCTCTGCGTCGTGTTGAGCCTCTACCTCCCGGTCCTCCTTTAGTATCGCCAGGTTGAACCGCTGGTCCGCCTGCACCATGGGGGACTCGGACGCCGGTACGAGGTCGACATCCATCATCTCATACCCATCGGGGGCTTTCTTCGCCACAACCTCTACCATGAACATTGGATCGGCTACCTCCTCCTCGTAGCTTGGCTCCAGAGAACTCGGGGATTGGCCCACCGCAAAGCGAGCTTGGGAATGGAGGTGTGGCGCCGATCGCCGTAGCGATTTCTGCGCGGCGCTCCGGCGTCAGCATCTTGTAGTACGTGATCTTGCGGCGCACCATGGCTTTCTGGCGAACTAGGGGCCGCTTGATGCGGTCTAGGGGTTCGAAAGGTGGGGGAAGGGGCTGGAGATTAGGTGTGGTTTTAGGGCAGTGGCTGGCGTAGGCCGAGCAGCGAAGGTTCTGGTGTGAATAGTGGTTCCGATGACGAGCTGTTAATCGGTTTTGGCTGTACATCGCTCTTGTCGCGTTCGCATTGCAGCTCAGCACACTGGACCCTCCACATCACTGACCGAATGGAACCCGCTTCGTCTTGCATTTTTTCTTGCTTGTGGGACCGCGGTTGAGAGCAAACCGACATCCCTCCCCTCCCCGCCCGCGTCATTTATACTACCACTCCCTCCGTTTTATGCGGAGTAAATAAAAACAGAGGGAGTATACTACGGATGATGATCCCCTGACATGGCCGAACCCATTGAGTAACTGACATGCGGGGCCTAGCCAGCATGGGGCCCTCCAGTAAGTGACTAAAAGGGAGGGTAAGGCAGGGATACCTACGTCAGAGGATCCACTTCCACTACTACTCCCTCCTTCCATTTATTGTACAGGGCCTAATGTGTTTTTCGAGGCTAACTTTGACCAAATGTTAGAGTAATAATATAAGACATGCAACTTACACAAAGCATACAGTCAAATTCGTATGTGAAAGGAGCTTCCAATGATATAATTTTCACATTATACATCGCATGTACTCTTAATCTTGTCAACAGTCAAATGCGGTTTTGAAAAACGCATTAGAGCATGGTTAATAATATAGCCAGTCGATGGCTATAAGGAACTGACATGTCATCCATAGCCATCATCTATTATATGCACTCATACAGTAGTGTGGGCTATAAGGTTGGCTATTTCCCGCAAAAACAATTATAAGGTTGGCTATTGTATTAGTACATTTTTCCATCTCCTCTACATCGCTTTCCTCATATTTATTGTATTTAACTAGGAATGCGTATATAGATAGCTCTTGCATGAGAGCTCACTCCCCTTACTTTTTCACATCTCTCTCCTCCACATAGGCCCTATATAAATGGAAGGAGGGAGTACAACTGAGGGAGTCCTGGATTAGGGGGTCTCTGGACAGCCGGACTATCTCCATTGGCCGGACTGATAGACTATGAAGATACAAGATTGAAGACTTCGTCTCGTGTCCGGATGGGACTCTACTTGGCGTGTAAGGCAAGCTAGGCAATACGTATATCGATATCTCCTCCTTTGTAACCGACCTTGTGTAACCCTAACCCTCTCCGGTGTCTATATAAATCAGAGGGTTTTAGTCCGTAGTACAACTATCACAACATACAATCATACCGTAGGCTAGCTTCTAGGCTTTAGCCTCTCTGATCTCGTGGTAGATCTACTCTTGTAACACCCATATCTTCAATATTAATCAAGCAGGACGTAGGGTTTTACCTCCATCAAGAGGGCCCGAACCTGGGTAGAACTTCGTGTCCCTTGCCTCCTATTACCATCCGGCCTAGACGCACAGTTCAGGACCCCCTACCCGAGATCCACCGGTTTTGACACCGACATTGGTGCTTTCATTGAGAGTTCCGATGTGGCGTCGCCACAAGGAAGGGTGTCTCGTCCCGTCTTTAAAGACGGCACTATCTCTGAGGGAGCTCTGGCTATCGGCCAAACTCTCCGGCTAGGTGGTTTCCTTATGACCGCCTGTTCGGCCGCTGCACCGACGATGACTTCTCGGGTCATCAAAAGTAATCTTCACATCAACTCGGAACTCACCGAGCAGTTAGATCCAATGGAGCTCTCTTCCCTGAACGACCTCTTGGATCGTATCGCCGCCCTGGGAGTCGCTACAGATTATGATCAGATTGGGCCTAAACCCGATCTAAGAGAAATTAACTCTCCCCAGGTCACCCACCACATTGCAGTGGTGGAAGAACAATGCAGCAAAACTCCATCTATCTTAAGGACTAGCTACGTTCGGATTCCCGATCCCCCCAAACCGGATACCCGCTAAGGGGAGGACGTCACTCAAAGCCTGAACCTAGAATGAGGCAGCGGGCTAGATTTACCAGAAAACGTTCAAGAATCCAAGCTTTCGAGTTCAGAAACTCCTTGGCCACTGAGCCTCAGATCGGGTGAGGATTTGGGTTCAATTCCACCCACCCACCCAAACATACGTGATCTATCCCAAATTAGGCAAGAGCCCGAAGAAACAGTACACCATTACTGGGCAAGATTCCTCCTGATCAAGAACAAGATAAAGGACTGTCGCGAGGAAGATGCAATTTCATTCTTCTGCAATAATTGCACGGACAAGGGAATCCTCAATGCCATAAGTCATCGCGAAATTCCACGCTTTGCCGACTTGGTGTCCATAGTGCGAAAGTACTTTGCGATGGAAAGCGCCTGGAAAACCAAAATAAAATTTTGGGATAATCCGGCCCTGAATACAAACCCAGTCCGAAATAAAAGGGTGCATTATCACAATACACCTGGGTTAACTACCAAAAAGCAAAAGCCCTTTACGGGGCAAGGAACCGTACTGGAGGGATGGCTCAACAGACCCTGCAAAATTCATAGTACAATGGATGCGATACCAACGCACAGCCTCAGAGCATGCTGGATACTCCGGCAGGTGGCCAAAAGTGGTGAGGATCTACTCCTCCCAAAAACTAAAGAGCACCACCCCGAGGATAACAGTACGGTCTTAACGGTCTTTGAGACCTTTGCGTTAAATAAAAGACAGTAGAGAACACTCCGCAACATGTCCGAAATCTGCCACATAGCAGAAACAAATCCTTGGAGCGACACGGCTATTACCTTCAATGCCAGTGACGAACACCAATTCAGAATAGCCCGAGTACCAGCCATACTGGTCCTCAGTCCAATCGTGGACGGCTTTCGACTCACCAAGGTACTCATGGACGGCGGCAACGGATTAAACCTCATTTATGAGGAAGCTCTTCAAAAGATGGAAATAGACTAGAGCCGCATTAAGCAAAGTAGCACAACCTTTAGAGGAATCATCCCTAGTCGGGAAGCACGCTGCACCGGAAAAATCACACTAGACGTGGTATTCGGCATGCCGGATAATTACAGGTCCGAAGAAATTACATTCCAAGTGGCCCCGTTCAGCAGCGGATACCATGCTCTATTAGGGCGGGAGGCATTCACAATCTTCCAAGCCGTACCCCATTATGGGTACATGAAGCTCAAAATGCCCGGGCCCAACGGAATCATCACTCTTGTTAGTGATCCGGACATAGCACTCCGCGCCGAAAATAGGACAGCTGCACTGGCCCTTGAGGCACTATCCGAAGCCCTAGCGGTCGAAGAACTAACTGCGCTGCGCTCCACGGTAAACAGGGACGACGTGATACTCGATAAAAGATCCAAGTCCACCTCCTTTAAGCCGGCGGACGAAATAGTCAAATTCCAAGTCCATTCAACGGACCCTACAAAAACAGCTTCCATCGGGGCACAATTAAACCCTGATGTTGATGCCACACTACGAGAGTTCCTACGCGAGAACTGGGATATTTTTGCCTGGCACCCTTCAGACATGCCAGGAATCCCACACATGCTGGCTGAACACAGCCTAAATTTCATAAAAGGGTTCAAGCTAGTCAAGAAGGCTCTTTGACGTTTCTCCGAGCCTAAAAGACAGGCCATGGGAGAGGAACTAGCCAAGCTATTGGAGGCCGGATTCATCAGAGACATAAAACATCCGTACTGGCTAGCAAACTTGGTGATGGTACCAAAGAATGACAAATCCTGGCGCTTGTGCGTCGATTTTAAGGACCTTAACAAGGCCTGCCCAAAGGATCCCTTCCCCCTCCCCCGCATCGATCAAATCATTGATGCTACCGCAGGACATGATTCATTGTGTTTCCTCGACGCATACTCCGGCTACCACCAAATCAAAATGGCAGAGCCAGACCAAGCCGCAACGGCATTCATCACACCATACGGCCCATTATGCTTCAACACAATGCCCTTCGGGCTACAAAACGCCAGTCCAACATATCAGCGAATTATTCAGACATGCCTGGCAAACCAGATCGGCAAAACAGTGGAGGCATACGTGGATGACGTGGTCATTAAAACCAAGCATGTCGAAACTTTAGTAGACGACTTGAGGCTCACGTTCGACAACCTCCAAACATATGACATCAAGCTCAATTCGGAAAAATGCGTCTTCGGCGTACCAGCAGGAAAGCTCCTGGGATTCATTGTCTCCAGTAGAGGTATTGAAGCTAATCCGACCAAAATCCGAGTGTTGTCACAGTTGGCTACCCCAACGGACCACAAACAAATACAAAAACTAACTGGATGCGTGCCGGCTCTAAGCCGCTTTATCTCCCGCTTGGGAGAAAAGGCATTACCCCTTTATCGCCTCCTCCAGCGTACCGAACACTTCGAGTGGACGGACGCCGCCACGGCCGGACTCAACGAAATAAAAGCCATGTTGGCAACAAACCCAGTCCTGGCCGCGCCAAACATTGGCGCACCAATGCTATTATACATTACGGCAACTCATCAAGTGGTAAGCGCAGTGCTTGTCGTCGAGCGAGAAGTGGACGGACACAAATTTCCCATTCAAAAGCCGGTTTACTATGTGTCCACTGTCCTTACTCCATGCAAATCGCGGTACCCGCATTATCAAAAGATAGCGTACGTGGTATTTATGGCATCCTGGAAGCTGCGACACTACTTTCAAGAGTGTTCGATAACGGTAGCCTCGGAAGTACCACTTAACGATATTATAAACAACCGCGACGCAACGGGTCGGATTGCCAAATGGGCCATTGAGCTCCTCCCGTTCGACATAACTTACAAGCCACAGCGAGCTATTAAATCGCAAGTTTTGGCTGACTTCGTCGCTGAATGGACGGAAGCCGAACTCCCTAAAGAGTACGACACATATTCAAACTGGATCATGCACTTCGACGGCTCCAAAATGTTGGCTGGTCTGGGAGCCAGTGTCGTTTTGACGTCCCCAACAGGAGACACAGTTCAATATGTACTGCAGATAATGTATACGGACTCCAACAATGCAGCTGAATATGAGGCCCTTCTACATGGTCTCCGGATGGCAGTATCCATGGGCATTCAACGCCTAGAGGTGCGCGGGGATTCAAACCTTGCAATATCCAAAACAAATGGAGACTTTGATGCCAAGGATCCAAAACTGGCCGCTTATCGCAATGCCATCCCAAAAATGTCAGCCCGGTTCAAGGGGCTCGAATTTCACCATGTGGCTCGAGAAAACAATCAGGTGGCAGATATCCTCGCCCGCATTGGCGCAAAACGCGACGCGGTCACTCCCAACATTTTTCTGGAAAGGCTTTTCAAGCCATCCATAGCATGGGAAGGGGACACCAGTAACAATAGTCCGGACCCGGCCAAAATACCCGATACCGAACTCTCTGACACAATCGGAGGCTCCGCCACCGAAATAACACAATCAGCCCACGAAATAATGGCTATTATTGCCCCGTGGACAGAACCATTCCTGGCCTACTTAACTAGACAGGAACTCCCGGAGGACCAAAATCAGGCACGCTGCATAGTGCGGCGATCAAAGGCCTACAGGGTCCACGAGGGAGAATTGTACAAGAAAAGCGCTACCAGAGTCCTTCAACGGTGCATCTCCGAAGAGGAAGGG
This sequence comes from Triticum aestivum, assembly GCF_018294505.1. NCBI lineage: Eukaryota > Viridiplantae > Streptophyta > Magnoliopsida > Poales > Poaceae > Triticum > Triticum aestivum. The sequence continues at coordinate 600,566,026 of NC_057797.1, read as the reverse complement.
CGGAACCTTTTGGCAGAAATTCATGCCGGACTCAATGGACATCACGCCGCAGCCCGGGCTCTTGTGAGCAAGGCCTTCCGTACAAGATTCTATTGGCCAACGGCCCGTGCAGACGCACAGGACTTAGTCCAGCATTGCGCCGGTTGCCAGCTCTTTGCAAATCAAAGCCATATGCCACCCACCGCCCTCCGAACAATCCCCATTACATGGCCCTTTGTGGTCTGGGGGCTTGACATGGTTGGACCCCTTAAAGGTGGAACCCACAAGAAAAAGGTACTTATTGGTCATGGTGGATAAATTCACCAAATGGATAGAGGCCAAACCGGTTAAAACAGCCAAATCCGGACCGGTGATAGATTTCATATCCGGGGTTTTACATCGCTACGGTGTCCCCCACAACATCATCACTGATAATGACACGAACTTCATGGCCGACGAGGTAAAACTCTAGTGCAGCAAAATGGGCATCAAGCTCGATTATGCTTCAGTCTACCATCCACAAACCAACGGTCAAGTTGAACGAGCAAATGGTCTTATAATAAGGGGCATTAAACCCAGACTAGTGTGCTCCTTAACAGAGTCTGACACGCACTGGGTAGAGGAGCTCGACTCCGTACTCTGGGGGCTGCGGACCACGCCGAATCGTAGTACCGGATACACACCATTTTTATGGTGTACGGCGTAGAGGCAGTCCTGCCCTGTGACATAATTCATGACTCACCTCGAGTGCGCATGTATGAAGAAAGAGAAGTCGAGCTCGATTGGCAGGATAGTCTGGACACCTTGGAGGAAGAGCGCGACATAGCCAAAGCCCGTTCCGCATTTTACCAGCAACAGGCCCGCAGATACCAAAGCAGAGAAGTACGAGCCAAAACTTATAACATTGGCGAACTAGTTCTCCGGCTGCCGGATAAGAAAAAGAACAAGCTAGAGCCCAAATGGGAAGGTCCCTTCGTCATCGACCAAGTTCTGACTGGCGGAGCGTACCGACTGCAGGATGCATCGACTAGTCGACTCGAGCCAAACCCATGGAACGCAGCCAGGCTCCGAAGATTCTACGCCTAGCGCTGGACTTTATGTTAGTCCCTTCCCTTTGTCCATTTTCTGCATATGCGTCGTCTGTCTTGTTTCCCTTTCTTTCTTTTATTCCTCTAGGTCTTCAAGGGTCACCTTGTGCCTCACTTGTACACTACAGAGGTGCTAGCCGCACGATCTACACCTGGGGGCTTCGTACACAGAAGCTTAAATTATTTACCTAGGCATCACGCCCAACACATGCGTTATACTTCTGCACGTACCTTTTTCACCATTATATGCATCGATATGACTTCAATTTTGGCCAAGCTGGGTTGCCTGGCTCTTGTATTTATGACCTACGTTCCCGTTAATTCGGCTAGGGCATAAGGGGAGCACCTCTGCGATTGTTACCGCCGGGTCAGCCGGACGTGTACCTCAGACTAGGTGAAGCCGAAAGCTAGCGTTCTTAAGAGAATATTCGGTCGGTGAACAAAAGATGACTTTTATTTATTAACCATATATGCCCCTAGACGTTTTTACTGTGCTTCTTGTCGCAGTCTGGACATGCACCTTAGGGCATGCCTACCTAGGGAAAGGAACCATTAACGGAACTATTCTCTTTGGAAGATGTTTCTTACTACCCATGTAATATAACATAACTAGTTGGGCACTTGTCTGATAAAGCACTAATGATCTACAATCCGGATGCCCCGGTTCTTATATAACCGAGAGGGTATTCGGATACACTCCGGACTATCGGGTCCCGAGGTTGAAGCGAAAAGGTCCGCCACGACAAACGATCTACAATCCGGCTAGAAGGCATCATATATGTCACTTTACAATTACATAGTCAATTTGACTGGTTGAATTCCTCTTCAATGCCATCCAATAGGCTGTCTAGTCTACAGTCCTGTTGGGAATACTTTGTGGCCAATTCTACTTGGCCGTACACTAAATTTACAGGGATCTCCTTGCCATCAGGCCCCACAGGTCTGACTTCGGCCATGTGGTTCGGGTCAGCCTTCGTGTACCGTGTCTTCACCATCGCCCAAGCTTCCCTGGCGCCCTGACGGCAGGCCGATATCTTCCATAATCGGAAGCACCGTTGTGCTCCCTTCAGCTTTTCTGCAAGCTCTCCAAGGCCTTCGGGTAGGGAGACGGATGGCCAGAAGGCCTGGGCAGCGCCTTGCATCACCTGTCGAACTCGTTCGTGCAACTGTGCGAGCTCGGGAAGAAGATCACCCATCGAACTAGGCATCTCCTCGGCAGGACGACCTGTTAACATACCTACAGACATAACTCTGTCAGTCAGCTTCCCCGCTGAACTCTTTTTAAATTCGTTCAAGCACTTACTAAATATGTCGCGCCGAAGCCATCGATTCTCCTTAACAGAGTCCGACAGTTGGGCACGAAAATCTTTCAGTTCCACGCCCAGCTTGGTGTTGGCATCTTGGAGATCATTCTTCTCCCGCCTCACCCTTGTAAGCACGGTCTCACCAGCCTTCATCTGGCGTTTGAGCTGTTGCTTATCCAGATTCACTCCAGCGTCATCTGCAATTTTTTTGTCAGATTTTCATATAAAGCCGCACTCTAATATAATACTTATCATTTAATGGATATGTTACCAGCGGGGGTCTCTTTGGGCTCCCCTGCAGCGGACAGTGCGGCCCGAAGTCGGGCTTTGCACTCTTCCAGCTCCTGGGACAGTTGAGTATTCTTTTCCGTAAGAACCTACATAACAAACGATCCTTAAATTAGTTATCTAACTATTTCAAGTCTCAGGGGCTACTGATATATATAATCATCAAATTTTCTCACCCGTATGTCTTTTACATACTACTCCGTGGCTCTAGCTAGACCATCTTGAGCGGCACGGAGATGCGCGTCTCCCGAGTTGAAGGCATCCAATGCCTCTGGGGAGAAACAAGCGTCATGAAGAATAGTCCGGCGACGCCTGTGGTTCATGGCACTTTCCACCTCGGAATGGGTGGCGGACAGTCTATCTGTATCCTCTATCGGAGGACCACCCGGCGCACGCCCTGTACTCGTTCCCACCACTGAGTCCGGCCTTGGAGCCTGGCTTGTGGAGGCGCGATTGGTAGCCTCTCCGGGTACAGTCCGGCGAGCGCTCTTTTTCCTGAAAAGAAGGCATGGGCGTTAGTATGCCTCTGTAAATAATGTCTTGTAATAAAGACGGTGCGCCATACCGCTGCGCCGATACCTCAATCCGGACTGCGGATCTTTTCAGCCCTCCTGGCCTAGCGGCCCCTTGTTGGCTAGTTGCCACGGGCTCGGCCTTCTGCCCCAAGGACCTCCCCTGCAAAACACGGCTGTTATACGGCAATAAAAAGAGCACAAGGACGGATCCCTTTTTACGTGCTGGGATTTCGGTCTCAGTCACCTGTGAGGCTGGAACTAGCCCAGGGTAATCGGCCATAATGGCCACCAAGGTATTGTCATTACTCCCTTGGTAAAATACCCCGTCAATCAGCTCCACGGATATGTCTGGATCCTCCTGGGAGGTCGGGTCAAGGGACCGTCCAGGGTCCTCGGGCTATGGGGGAGGGTTGTTTAACTCCTTTACTGCCTGGCGCAGCTCCTGCGACGAAATCGCTAGAATGAATACTTAAACTATGGGAATACGAAACAGATGGGCGAGAAAGATCTCCGCTTACCCAGTTCGGAGGATTGTACATGGAGAATCCGCCCCGCGGGTTGACACGGAGGAATTCCTCCTCTTCTCCCTTGTACAAAGTGGACAAGATCTTTATTAGATCAGCAGCCGATCCCGACCCGTTGCGGCCGTGGCGGGTGGCATCATCCTCCCCGTTGAAATCCCACATGGGGTGGCCTCTATACTGGAGCGACTACACCCCTCGCATAATGCATATAGCCATGACCTCGATCATGGTCAATCCGGATCGAGCTAAAGAGCTTATCCGGCTCATCAGATAAAGAATGTCCCGGTCGTCGTCCTCTAGGGGGCTCCGTGGACGCCAGCTCTGACGCTTCTTCAAAGGGGCGTTGTCAAACTCTGGAAGGCCGATCCGAATAGGGTCCGGAAGGGGGACATCTTCTATATAAAACCATTTTGAAGGCCAGTCTTCGGACGTCTTCTTTGGGGTCCCGGATAGGTATCCGGTCCCGGCGATACGCCACACTTCGGCTCCGCCCACTTGATATATTGATCCCTTCTTAGAACGGGGCACCAGACAGAACAACTTCTTCCATAGAGCGAAATGAGCCTCACAGCCCAAAAATAACTCGCAAAGGGCTACGAACCCCGCGATATGCCGCAGAGAAGCAGGCGTGAGGTTGTGCAGCTGGAGGCCATAGAACTCCAGAAGCCCTCAGAGAAACGGATGGATTGGGAATCCAAGCCCTCTTACCAGATAAGGGACAAGGCACACCCGCTCTCCCTTGGAGGGATTGGGACGGCTCTCCGCTTGCTCTCCGCCATTATAGGTGGCAAGCCCGGCTCGAACTGGGACCAGGTATGTTGGGGGAAGAAATCCCTTGGACTGAAGCATCACCAATTTGCTATGCGGGATGGAACATCTCTCCCAATCTCCAGGATTGGAGCTACGGGTGCGAGAGGAGGAGCTGCGTCGACCGGCCATGGTGGAATGGATCTCTGTCAGGTACGCTCTGATGAAGACTCGGCAAGGGAGGATGATGTGATTTGGATCTGAATCCTCGTCTTTTTAAATAGGCGGCTCATTTGCATAGCTAGGGGGGTAAATGTGAAAACACCCTAGCTCTTCACATTCGCTCGACACGTGGAAAGTGGCCATTATTGGGCATGGAAGCCAAGAGATACAAACCATCACAAGGAACCAGACATTATTTCGACAGGTACACAGAATTTGGAGAAGGAACCCGCCTTGCAATGACGAAGACAACTGCGCGCCGGACTCATCGTAATTGAAGCCTGGTTCGGGGGCTACTGAGGGAGTCCTGGATTAGGGGGTCTCCACACAACTGGACTATCTCCATTGGCCGGACTGATAGACTATGAAGATACAAGATTGAAGACTTCATCTCGTGTCCGGATGGGACTCTACTTGGCGTGGAAGGCAAGCTAGGCAATACGTATATGGATATCTCCTCCTTTGTAACCGACCTTGTGTAACCCTAACCCTCTCTGGTGTCTATATAAACCGGAGGGTTTTAGTCCATAGTAGAACGATCACAACATACAATCATACCGTAGGCTAGCTTCTAGGCTTTAGCCTCTCTGATCTCGTGGTAGATCTACTCTTGTAACACCCATATCTTCAATATTAATCAAGCAGGACGTAGGGTTTTACCTCCATCAAGAGGGCCCTAACCTAGGTAAAACTTCGTGTCCCTTGCCTCCTATTACCATCCGGCCTAGATGCACAGTTCGGGACCCCCTACCCGAGATCCGCCGGTTTTGACACCGACAATTACTATGTGCACTGCATACTCTAGTACAGATGTTGTCAGTACTCCACTAGTACTATTGGACAGGGAGCTTAAAAAAGTTACTATTGGACTGCCTATACGTGGCAAAATCCTACTAGGAAGAGCATGCGCGAGAACAAGCACATTCACGTGGTTGAAAACAAATTGGAAACCATCTCGAGTACAAATCTAGGAGTACGTAGGAATTTAACAATATTGAGTGGGCGTTGTTGAATGTTGATACTTTTTTTATCAAAGTAGAGATACTTTGACTACACATAAAACTTATTTGTAAACTACAAAGGATAAGAGGGAGTATATTGTACGTTCAAAAACGATATGAACATTGAATACCCTTTATAAATGATTTGTCGATGCTATGATCACTGGTTCAAAAATTTTAATCCGCCTTAGGTATCACACATGCCCCCACTGGTTCTCTCTTGATTTCATCTCAGGGTCCGGAGATCGATTGAAAGAGGACTAGGGTGGGTACAATACGTTCATTTCGCTTATGAACGTACAATATACTCCCTCTGATCCCCACAGACCCCCCTGCGGGTCATTTCTATCATAGAAACATACCAAACCTTTATCTCCTTGCACGACACGCAATTGATCTCTGAACATCAATCGATCTCGTCAACATGTGTTGGGGCATGAACCGAATGGGATGTCAAAACTAAGACGCAAAGCGACACGTAGTGGAGGCAAAGTGAAACTTTAAACGAACCGTTTGTTTGTATGCATCTCGGACAAATTACAAAACATTGGAAATACAAGCATGGTCTAGGCCCACATGCGAATGATACTCGGTGGAATTTTCAAATGAGGCATGCGGGAGGATGGACTCGACCGGAGGGTGACATGATCGATGGAGAAGAGGGTTGGAGAGGAATGATAAATAAGCAAACACCACATGATTATACTTGAACGGCTCAAATAAACAATAAGTTGCCTCGCTTGGCCTACATAGTGAAAGGCCTAATGCGCAACGTGGAGCACTGGCGCTCGAATATGGTCGGTAAAACAGGGAAATCGACATGTGGGGCACACCTGTTGGGATGACGTAGCGCAGACTAGTCCAATGGAGGAGCTGGCCCACGACCTCCTCGCCACCGGCAACCGTTCACATGGGTCATGGGGGCCAACAACGTGGCGCAGCTCCAGCATCGTCTCTGGACACGGGGACCGTGATGAGTGACATGCTCATCGTTGCTAGACACGGTCGGTTTTAGTGTGCCGAGGGTGGCGTTAGTGATGTGGCACGACCAACAGTATGGTCGGTTTGTGCCCAAGGTTGGCCCATCAAAGCATTGGGTAGCTAAAATTTGGTTGAGGTTTTGGTTGCCCATGATTTGGCTGACATTGGAAAGAAAAATGAACTAGAGTTGGCTAGAGTTCATTGGCATGCCAAAAATGGCAAGCATCCAATCAAAGACCAATCTTTGGGTCATGACCAAAATTTTGGTAAGGTGCAGTTTGGCCACAATCCAAACACACCCCAACACCCGGCTCGTCGAGGATGCACGGGGCGCCGGGACGCATCCGCGGAGTGGTGTAGCGCGGCCAACTGCATCCTCAGGACCTGAGACCATGCCGGGTCGTCTTGCTTTTTCAATGACATGCGTCGATCGCATGTGAGCAAAGGGCATCTCCAACGTTGCCACGACCGCATCTGACTACCCTGGCACACCAAAAACCCTTGCCCCTCGCGCCGTCGCGCGGTGTGTTCCCAGTCGGCGCCAACTGCCCGCATTCATGCCGTCCGGTAGTATGCCATCGTTAAGAGGCTCGGTGCCCGAGGAACCAACTCCGGCGACTTAATGACACACCAGGACACTTGGCCTCACCAGAATGCGCTACTTACAGCGGCAACGCCCAGCTAACCTCCACACCATAGCACATCGCCCTCCTACCTGGCACCACATCCGCCATGAACACAAGCGCAAATGCTCTATGGGAGAGCTTGTCTGCGGCGATGAAGCTTGAGGTCGCCGCCCTCGCTCAAGTCGCCTCTCGTGACGCAATAGCGGCGTAGCCGGACGCGGACGTGACCACACAAGCGGTGGCCATGCTGTTGGCCGACAACAGGAGCACCTTCAGCCATGCGTCCTACTTGCCGCCGTCCAACTTCCGGCACCGCAGAGGTCGGGGACTCCTCCGAGGATGAGTAGGGCATGGGAGGCGGCAGGGCATGGTGTGCCAACTGGCCGGTCCGTATCCCATGTTCTACTCTTCCTCGTCGGAGACCGCACCTTCACTTCACGGGTCTTTAACCCCGCCCCCGTACATAGAGATCGCAGATGGAGGACGTCGGTCGCCGCCGTAGAATAGGTTTAGGGTTAGGTTTATTTTATTTTTCTGTCGTATAAAAGTTTGAAATGTAATGAAAATCTGCCGTGTTTGCATTAATCTCGGCCGGTGTATATGAACTTTCACAATAATATAGTATATTGTAGGAGTACTAGCAAGATGCCCGTGTGTTGCACGGAAGATCAAGATCTTGTGGGAGAAAAGGATGAATGAGGGAAGGCCTTATCTCCAAATGTGGAGAGGAGTGCGAGTAAATTGTCATAGTTTCCTTCCTATTCGTTAGATATAGATCGGACGACCTATATTGCAGGATGACAGGCACACCATCATCACCAACTCTGCTTTTTATTGAATCGAGACAAAGCTAACATGCGAAGTGAAATAAACACATAGGGTCTATACATACACAATTTATCTTAGGCACTCCAATAGTACGTCCACTACACATTCACGCATTTCACATCTTTCTACATCTACGGGAACCTACGAAAGGGTTAACGTAAATTGCCTCTCTCTCTCTTCCCCTGATTTTCATGGTGGTGGGCCCATCCCTCCCCCCAATCTACAATCAATACCTCACACGTTTCACATTACGTTAATTATGTAACTAGGATTACGTAGGTGTAGCATTACTCATCCTAAAAACCCAACTAAGTCAACCTCCCAGCATATCGCGCGGGAAAAGACCTGGCCGCACCATTTTAGTCGGGATTACCGGATTACTAGTAGTAGTATCGCTGGATCACGCGAAGCAACAAGTTTTTTTTGAGGGGCGAAGCACCGAGTTTAAAAGGAAAAGGCGGTACACTCACATCACCCCTGTTGCGATCGCATTGCACCCCACAAATGTTCGATCCTACACACAGCTCACGCAAACAGGACGCGCTTAGGCTTGCCTCTTCACTGACACATGGGACTATACTTGCAGAAACCGACCATGCGCCAACCCCCCCTGCCCACCGCGTGACCCCCCCCCCACCCAAAAATCCCCCCCAAATCCTAGATTC
>NC_057797.1:600542477-600557038 GCF_018294505.1 Triticum aestivum | reverse complement strand
AGATTCAACCGCCCTTCGGACAACTAGCCAATAATATTCCCCAAACCCCCTCCCCCCACTCCATTCGCTCCGCCAAAGCCGCCCTCCCCGCCACACCGATACTTCGGCACCACGGTTCGTTGAGGGGGATGCACGGCGATCCTCTCGCTCCCACAATACGCTCTCGTAGACTGTCGTCCTCTAGCCGCGCCGCCACGGCTAGCGACATTCTTGTGGAGGCGCATGGCGGGCAGCGCCGCCACCGCTGGCGATGTTCATGTGGAGACGCACGGCAGTCAGCTTCTCCCACGGTACGCGCATTCTAGACTGAGGCCCTGTGCATGTCGGTGTAGCGCTGAATGTTAGCTGATAGACGCTGTTAATCTCACTGTTTGCCAAAGTAGTTTACAGTCAATATGCTCTGCTTAAGAAGCTTCCTTGCCCTGTTCTGCACTCAATCTGCTTAGCTGAGATGGCATGCCAAGGCCGATTAGTTTCTAAAATATCCTGCCATATATTTATTGTGACGTAGATTGCCATGGTCTAGTAGCCAATCTGTTAGTTGAAATAGCTCTACACCGTTTTATACTCGATCTTTGTTGCTGCGATGGCCTTCGATAGTTCGATAGCTGTGTGCTCGGCCTCATTGACTGCTGAATCAGCCTGCCATAATTTAGCACTCAAATCTGTTTGCTGAATTAGCTTTACATATATTTTGTTACTTAGATCTGCTCGTCCAAATATCTTGCCATAGCTTTAGACATCGACCTACGTATTTTTTCTGGACTTCATAAAAAAGCATATATGTTTTCCTGTAATATCTAGTAGAAGAACTAATTAGTATGTCTAGCAGATGGACAGAACGTGGATAACTTCTGCTCAAAGATTCTCCGCTGCATATGTCGAAGGGATTGAAAACTTCCCGAACTTTATCAGAGCTGAGTACGGTGGTCCAAAATCAGATGTGCTTTGCCCATGTAGCAGTTGTATGAATTCAGATACAAGACCCCAGTCAACTGTGCAAAATCATCTACACTTGTATGGGATGTTGGACCCATATACTAGGTGGGTTCATCATGGCGAAGCTATGAACGCCAATGTTATTGACTACGTGGATGCAGCTTATCACCATCTTGATCTGCCCGATGCTCAGGTGGAAGAGGAGGAGGAGGAGGCAGTGGCAGAGCCAGTGAGTTTGACCAACATTGAAACAATGCTATGAAATGCTTGTGCATTCCGTGAACTTTGACCCGCAGAAGAAAAACGGTGGGACCGCATGTTGGAACAATGCAACGTGGATGTCACCCCTGGAAATAAGCTGTCAGTATTCTCAGCTATGGTCACCTTTCTTCAGGTGAAGACATCTGAGTGGATGACCAACAAATCATTCGATGCGATGTTGGCTACTTTCCGCAAAGCTTTCCCAGATGCGTCTGAGCTACCACACACCTACTGTAAATGAAGAATTTCCTTCATGCAGTTGGAATTGGATATGATATGATCCATGTTTGTAAGAATAATTGTGTTACGTTTCAGAAGGATTATGCCAACTTAAGTGAATTCCCAAAATGCAAATCATCAAGATGGAAATATGGCGATGCTGTGAAGAGGATTCCTCATAATGTTCTGAGACATTTTCCAATTACACCAAGATTGCAGAGGTTGTTTCATGATGCTGAAACAAGAGAGGATGTACTATGGCATTCTAGGAACCAGGAGTACAGAGATCAGAATGTAATGAGCCATCCATCACATGGTAGTGAGTGGAAAAGCTTCAATTAGAAACACAAAAAGTTTGCTGCTGACCCGAGAAACATTAGACTTGGCTTAGCTTCAGATGGATTTAACCCATTTGGCCACCAGAGCACCACATATAGCATGTGGCCAGTGCTTGTTATCCCTTACAACATGCCTCCAAATGTCTGCATGAAAGAATCAAACTACATGATGGCCTTACTCATCCCAGTTCCAAAAAGTCCTGGAAAGGATTTTGATTTGTTCATGGAGCCTCTTGTGGAGGAACTTCAACAGCTATGGAGGGGTGTTCTCACTTGAGACCTATATACCAGCCCACCAGCTAGTTTCTTTCTGCGTGCTGTTATAATCTGGTGTATCCATGATTATCCGGCTTTGGGCACTATGTCAGGGTGAATGACACATGGTTACAATGCATGTGTTCACTATGACAGGAATCCGCTATCATACGCAATACTTAGCAAGATCTATTACATTGGACACCACCGTTTCCTTGCCAAGGACAAGCCGCATCCTAGAAAATACCGAAGACATGTGTGCAATGCAAAGCATGAAAACCGTGATGCCCCAAAGAGGCTCACCGCCAATGAGTTGCAGGTGGAATTAGAGAAGGTCGGGCATATTACACCAGGAAACCATCCTGCTAATGGTAGCGAGAAAAGGAAGCGTGGCAGGGCAGAAGAGAGATTATTGTTTACCCGTAGGTCCACTTTGTGGGACTTGGAGTATTGGAAAGATTTGGATCTACGGCATAATCTTGATGTGATGCACATCGAGAAAAATATATGCGACAGCATTATCGACACACTTCTTAATATTGAAGGCAAGACGAAAGATACCTTAAAATCTAGGATTTATTTGACACACCTAGGCATCAGACATGATTTGCAGGTGCAAGATGAAGGTAAACCACGGGATATGGCACCAGCTGTGTACGTCTTGGACAAGGTAAAAAGACAATAATTCTGCGAGGTCCTATCACGTGCGAGATTCCCACATGGATTTGCTTCCAACCCTGAAAGGAGATTAGTGCAGATGGAAACAAGGTACAGGGGTTGAAAACTCATGACTGCCACGTCCTACTTCAAAGGGTTTTACATGTTATCCTTAGAGGATTGGGCTGCCCTAACTTATACAGAGAAGTTGCAGAGTTGGGACAATTCTTCAGGGAACTCTGCAGTAGAAATATCAGGATAGATGCTTTGGAGCGTCTTAGATACAAGATACCAACTATCCTATGCGACCTTGAGAAGATATATCCTCCAGCCTTCTTTGATGTGATGGTGCATTTGGCTGTTCATCTACCTCATGAGGCACTACTTAGAGGTCTAGTACATTATGGCTGGATGTACCCTATTGAAAGGCGGCTAGGCACTTTCAATGGCTATGTTAGGAACAGAGCTAGACCCGAGGGTTCCATTGCAGAGGCCTACATTGCTACAGAAGCGTTAACATTCTGCTCAAAATACATTTAAACAGCTGATCAACTTAGCAAAGAGGTGGATGAAGACAATCCCGGGCTTAATGTTTTCGATTATTTTGTTCGAGTTACAGGGAAGAGTCGACAAGAGGACAAACCTAAAGATTTGGACAAAATGGTTTGGTATGTGTTGAATAACTATCCTGAGATACTACCTTATATCAAGTAAGTGTTAAGTACTGCAGCTTATACATTGTAATCTACTAAACTTGCATCACATTCTTATATATTTAGATGTTTGACACACTCGCCGCAAAATCCAATAAACATTGACAAACTGGTTTTGGCAGGATTTGCGAAATGGTTCATGAGCCATGTAAGCTTTTGAATTGCACTGTCAGTTTTCTTAATATATTGAGTACACAAGATGATCGGCTTGTTTTTTCTAACCATAGGTTAAGAAGATGCGGGAGGATGGGCAGGCAGTTGATGATGCCCTTTACTCACTAGCAATGGGTCCTAATACTTGGGCAAGACATTATGAATCTTGCGTTGTTGGAGATGTGCGCTACAACACCCTTGCACAAGACGAAGGTAGGAAGACACAAAACAGTGTCATCATGAGCACGGATACATATGACAAAGAGACAACTAAAATGTATGCTAACATAACAGACGTTGTCCAGTTGCAGTATATCTCTAGTTTCGAGGATCATCGGTGTGTGGTTTTGTTGTGCTGTCGTTGGTATAACCTGTTTTCCAGGATCGCAAAACCCAGAGCTCATGATTATTTCAAATCCATCAATGTCAAGGCAGCGTACCAGACCAATGAGCCTTTTATTTTGGCAAATCAAGCAACACAGATATTTTTCTTGGAAGACACATTTGCACGTAGCGATGACTCGAGAGTATTGCAAAGGTTTGAGCATAGGAATTCGTTTAAGGAAGTTGCACAACAAGATGATGCTTACACTGCTCCTGATGTACAAGATAATACATATGTTCCTAATATCTTTGAAAACCATCACGTCAATGACGCCGGCGAAAAGATTGCCTGTCGTGCTGTGGACATACAAGAGTTGATCAATAATAAGCCAACGTTCGAGGATGTTGAGGACGAAGAAGAAGATGACACCGTGGGGAATTACGATTCAGACTGATACACATGGCGAAGATGTTGACGTTGCTGCTGCGGATGATGATTACATTGCTTTTGTCGTATTTTCCTGTCAGAAGACGTTTTTGTCTACTATGTGAAATTATGTTTGCTATGACAACTAAAACCTGATGAACATGTTGTTTAGTATTTTCTTGTGAGAACATCACTTGTTATGTATGCTGATTTGTGTTTGGTGATTGTATGACGACTAAAACGTGATGACATTGTTGTTTAGTTGTACTCGTATTTGGCTGTGAAACTTGAATTTGATGACATAGTTTGTTGTTGGACTGTAATTTGCTTGACATCTTCGAATAAGAACAAAGTTGACCCGACAGGGCCTCTGCTAATTTATTTATTTATTACCAAAAGGGCCTCTGCTATTTATTTATTTATGAGCAAAAGGGGATACCCTCTGATTTCCGTTAATAGAAATCATTAGATGTTCACAACACTATGCCCAGCCTGCTACACAGGTTTCATTCATTACTAGTTTCAGCAAAGTGCTCATGTCATAGCCACTGAATACATCATGAGTGCTACATACACTGCAAATAAAGAGACAATCATCCTACAGAGCACATCGATTTTGCCCATTATCTTCACAAGCTCTTTCATCTCCTCATTGCTGTCAAGGCCGTTCAGCAGTTGTTGCTTGGCCATGATCAGAGGAACTGCATCTTTAACCTTCTGCTCTGCATCTTCCTCTTCTGTCGTCCCTTCAGTTACTTGTCCAACACCCCAACCTGCTGGTATTGGTATTCCTCGGCTAACCAAATAATCAGCGTAGTTGCACTCCCCCACATCAGCAAATTCCCAGAAATACAAATCACACGAATCTTCCCTTTTTTGCACGAATCAAATTGGAAGATCATCAACAAAACTATTTAAAAAATCAGCAAATGAAAGCAGCAGAACAACACATAAACATATTATTACCCCATGATTCAGGCATTTGTAGAAGACTCAGCCAGGGTTGAGGATTGTGGTTGAGACGCGAAGGATGACTCTGCGTGATTAGCAGCAGTGGCACCACACCAACGGCAGCGGGTTGCGATGAGCAACGAGCTGCGGTGCGCGTGCCGGCAAGGGTGTGATGAGACCCACAAGTGATGGTACGGGTGTCGACTTGGCGCATATTTGGTTGTTGCCTGCTGAAGAGCAGGTGGACGAGCAGCCATGGGACATGGTTGTTGCGGCCAGAGCTTCTGATGCTAGGTGGAGTAAGTAGAGAAGAGGAGAAGCGAACATTGGATATGTCAGTTTCATTACTTGCAGAGTAGCATAGCACCATATATAGTCATAGTCTAGGTTTGGATTCGCACCAGCTACAAGAGCAGGCCTCTCTTTTTTCTAAAACTCAGCAACATCTCTTTACTGGTACACTAGCTTGTTCTATACGCCTTCTCAAATCTTTGATTCCTCCACCTGACATCTAGGACCCACCGGAAGGGCCTCCGTATTTCGCGAAAGAAACGTGCCCCTCGCTGACAGGTCGGACCCACCAGCTATCTTCGCACGCAAGGAAGTGCCTCCTTATTACGCACAAAAAGAATGAATACTCCCCCTGCCAGCTGGAACCCAGCATAGTGGGAGGCTGACTTTTGGGCCTACCAAGTTGATGGGGACGAAGGGCTTTGTCAACTTAGTCAATATGAACGATTCTAGCTCCAGTTACCGTACGGTGTTCATCCAACGGTCATAGTGCTTCTTCAACCTCTCGTCTTCTTGCTCTAGCCGCCCAAACCAGCGCTGGTCGTGCCGCATGCTCCTGCCTCCCGTGGTCGGTTGTGATGTCACGGAGGCCTCACCGCCCCCTACTACTCCCACTGCTGGCCAGGGCATCCCTCTACTCACCCACACCCCTTGTTATTCTGCGGCGACGACAGCCTCACACCGCAGCCGAACCAGTGAACCCCCGTACTCCTCTCCGCATGGGCATCCACTGCCGCGTCTTCCCCGGCTCCATGTCGCCCCCTTCCTAGACCTCGCCATCGTCACCGCCTTGGTGGTCTCAGCGCGGCGTGGTCAATGTGGTGAACGACCGAGTTCCATCGGAAGAGTACTGTACATGGAGAGGCTGACAGCTGGGTCCATGGCCATAGCCCAGTTTTTTTTGTGATTTGCCAAGTGAGTCGCTTTGTCAGGCCTGTTAGGCTGCAAATCTTTCAAGACAAGGAGACCTTCATTCGGCTGGCCGAGAAAATGGCCTATCAGTAATGATAAATGGGTTGTACATTTTTAAAACACATCAAACCGGCAATTAGTTTCAAATTTCTTTTTTCCATTTCGAGATTTTAAATTGCATTGATATTTATGCGTGGACAATTTGTTGGATTTTATATTGATATACATTTATTTTTAAAATCAGTTTGAATGTGACTCGAAATTTCAAGATTAAAAACAGTTTGGACCGGACCGAAATATGCAAAATTTCCTACAATTTTTTAACCGTGGCCACAATATGGGCTGTAATGCTAACAAAAAGATATGGGCTCCAAAAAAAACCTTAAGAATTAGCAAATGGGCTGTAAATTATTAGAAATAATGGCAGATGGGCTATATGCTATTTTCCACAGATTTGAGGCTTTCCTAAAAAAAATGGTTGACGCACAAGCAGTGAATGTTGGATGTCCATCCAATGGCCGTCGTGCTTCTTCAATCTCCGCTCTTCCTGCTCCAGCCGCTCAAACAAGCACCAGCGGGACTGCCTGCTCCCTCCTCCCCGCAGCCGGCTATGCTGTCGCACAGGCCTCACCGCCCCACTGTACTCCCATCGCTGGCCTAGCCATCCCTCTACTCACCCACACCTGTTGTTATTCTACGGCGACGACAGACGAACCAGTAAACCCTCATACAGTCGTACTCCCCTCCGTGTGGGAAGCAAATGCTGAGTCTTCCCTACCTCCATGTCGTTCCCTTCCTAGGCCTCGCCATCATCCACCGCCCTGGTGCTCTCGGCGCGGCCTGGTCAAAGTGGTCAACGACCGACATGCAGCTGAAGTGGACTGTATGTGGAGAGGCTGACAGCTGGGTCCATGGTCGCATGCAAGGAAATGCCTCCTTATTACGCGCAAAATAATGATTCCTCCACCTGACATCTGGGACCCACCGAAAGGGCCTCCGTATTTCACGAAAACAACGTTACCGCCGCTGACAGCTCGGACCCACCAGCTATATCTTCGCACGCAAGGAAGTGCCTCCTTATTACGCACAAAAAAATGAATACTCCCCCTGTTAGCTGGGACCCACAATAGTGGGGGCTGACTTGTGGGCCAACTAAGTTGACGGGGACGGAGTGCTTTGTCAACTTAGTCAATATGAACGATTCTAGCTCCAGTGACCGTACGATGTCCATCCAACGACCGTAGTGCTTCTTCAACCTCTGGTCTTCTTGCTCCAGCCGCCCAAACCAGCGCCCGTCGTGCCTCGTGCTCCTGCCTCCTGTGGCCGGCTGCGATGCCGTGGAGGCCTCACCGGCCCCTACTACTCCCACTACTGGCCAGGCCATCCCTCTACTCACCCACACACCCTGTTATTCTGCAGCAACGACAGCCTCACACCGTAGCGAACCAGTGAACCCTCATACTCCTCTATGCATGGGAATCCACTGCCGCGTCTTCCCCGGCTCCGCGTCGTCCCCTTCCTAGGCCTCGCTGTTGTCCACCGCCCTGGTGCTCTCGGTGTGGCGTGGTCAACATGGTCAAGGAATGGCTTCCATCGGACATGGACTGTACGTGGAGAGCCTGACAGCTGGGTCCACGGCCGCAGCAAGGAAGTTCCTCCTTATTACGCGCAAAATAATTATTCCTCGACCTGACAACGGGGACCCACCGGATGGGCCACCGTATTTCGTGAAAAAAACATTTCCCCCCTGACTGCTGAGACCCACCAGCTACATCCCCGCTCGCAAGGAAGTGCGTCCGGGCAAAAAGAAAACAATTCGCCCCCCTGACTACTGGGACCCACCAGCTATATCATCGCATGAATTGAAGTGCCTGATAGTCAGGACCCACCTAGTTGAAGCGTACGTAGCGTTGTCATTCTGGTCGCGAACGTGTAAGTACATACTGGTCGATGTAGAGTGCGCACCTGTCGTAGTAGAGGCGTGCATGTAGCATGTACACGTACGTACAATGGCCAGTCTGTAAGAAAGAAAATGCGGCCACATACATACATACGGGCAGGGTCTCGAATACCTACTCGCGCATACGTATGGCCAGGGCTCGTGTACATGGCTGGGTCGGAATGGAGAAACTGCGTCATCGTCATGTTCATGGGGAGCCAACCGGCTGGTTTGGAATGGAATGCATCGTCGTGTTCATCGGGAGGGCTTGGACAGAATAGCCGATGGAATCGAGGCCTGGCGTACCGCAGAACGGAGGAAACGGCCTTGTGTTCGACCAGCCACGTTCGAAACGGGATCCTGTTCATCGGGAGGGGTCTAGCGTACCGCAAAACGGAGGAAACGGACCTCCTACGGTCGAAATGGGGTCCTGTTGATCGGGAGGGGCGTGGCGTACCGCAAAACAGAGGAAACGGAGTTGTGTTGGAGTGCTACGGTCGAAACGGGGGTCCTGTTCATCGGGAGGGGGGTGGCGTACCGCAAAACGGGACTCCACGGGATATTGTTCATCTCCACCGTCGACCCCCTCCAGCCTCCATGAGCTATTGTTCATCCACCGTCGACCTCCTCCAGCCTCCACCTCCGACTGTTCATCCACGGGCTCCTATTCATCTAGCCTCCACCGCGCGCTACTCCACCGGCTACTGTTCAATCAGCCCTCTCCATGCGCTCTTGTTCAGCCACCCATCCATGGGCTACTGTTCATCCAGCCCTCCACCATTTACTGTTCATCCAGCCCTCCACGGGGTGGTCCTGTTCATCCATCCCTCCATAGGGTCCTCTTCATCCAGCCCCAACCGGCTCGATCGATCGGGGTCCTGTTCATCCAGAGGCAACACCACGGGGTCCTGTTCATCCACCCCCACCGGGAACTGTTCATCCAAACCCCCCAGCAATGCTCACTATTCATCTAGAGGCAGCATCGATCGGCTTTAGTTAGTAGCAGTAGCGAAGGAATCACTCGATCGGGTTCAGTTAACAGCCATCGACCGATTGCTCGGGTTCAGTAACGCGTAGCCTAGAGTGCAATCGCTCGGGTTTAGTAGGTGAACGCCTCGCTCGGGTTCAGTTAGAGCCCAATGCCTCGCACACACGTGCGTGCGTGTACGAGAGAAACGCGCATCACTCCGCCCCGACCACCCACAGTAACTGGGAACACCCCGATATTTTCCTAGCCCTCACTTCTACCATGGTTTTTTCCGCCATGGACGGCCCAAAGAATGTCATGCAGCTGTGTCTTCGGCCCGCCCAGGACGAAAAGCCCATTTTCTATCATGATTTTTTATCATAGAAGTAGGAGCCCGCCACATCTATGATGCTACCGGGTTTTGTCACAATTATCGTCATAGAAGTGTCATAAGTATGACAGAAAAAAATTCGTTTGGCCCAAAATGTCACGGATGTGTCTTTTTTGTAGTGTATTAAGGATGCAGGATTTCATAATTGAAATACATCAGAGTACAACATGATATAGCTTCAGCACTCAGCTACCCCATTACACAACTACACCAGCAGCAAGTTTCACATGAAACATCTAGAACCTTTCGAAATTAGCATCATAGACGGGACATAGAGAGATGCATCTCATCTGGAAAACTGCTGAAGTGGAAGGCGAATATTGAGCCTTCATTCATGTTGAAGGTCTTTGTAACTTTAGGCCAGTGCATGTGGATGATTGACCGTCCATCCTTCGACCTCTTCTGAAACACTTCAATATTGAAATGTGGGTGTTGTATGGAAACATTCCTCGCCTCTTGACCACAGAGGTGGTTTGAGAGGTAATCATCAATGCACACTAAAAACAAGGATGTGCATAAATATCTTCTCTATATTGGAAACGGCGCAAAGGAATAAAAAAGGCAAGGTATAATAGTTAGTACCATCTTGTAAACCTCAGTGCTTCCCATTGTTTCCCTGCAATACATATAAGGTAGCTAGTCATCAGGTTAAGTAAGGGTTCGCATGCTATCAGTGAAATATGTTGATGAAAAATAAGCACATTGTAGATTCATCAGATTAATTCAGGCCACATGGAAAACCCATTTATCCCAACCAAGCATAATTTTGAACTAGGAAATATAGCACTTGTATATGTTTCTCATGTATTAAGTGCAGTCAAATTCGATTTATTCCTCACATGGTATACAATAACAGAATGCAGCCACAACAATTGAACATCGCATTGCAGAATTGAACCAAGCAGTTAACTAAACACCACAACAAATGAACCAAACGTTAACTGAGCACCACATTGCAAAATATAACATACTCGTAATAGAAGATCAGACAGTTAACGAAACCAAGCATGCTTAACAACTTGGAAATATAGCAATTATATTTGTTTCTCATGTATTTAGTACAACCAAATTCAATTTATTCCTCACATGGTATACAATAACAGAATGCAGCCACAACAATTGAACATCGCATTGCAGAATTGAACCAAGAAGTTAACTAAACACCAACAAATGAACCAAACGTTAATTGAGCACCACATTGCACAATATAACGATACTCCTAATAGAAGATCAGACGGTTAACCAAACCAAGCATGCTTGACAACTTGGAAATATAGCAATTGTATTTGTTTCTCATGTATTTAGTATAGCCAAACTCGATTTATTCCTCACATGGTATACAATTAGAGAATGCAGCCACAACAATTGAACATCGCATTGCAGAATTGAACCAAGCAGTTATATAAACACCACAACAAGTGAACCAAGTGTAACACCCACGATGCGGCTATATCTCCCATGTGTCAGACCATGACTTGGAGGCATAGCCGCATAGTAGGCATGTCGCAAGAGGGGTAATCTTTACACATCCCATGTACTGAATAAGAAAGGGATAGAGAGTTGGCTTACAACTGCCACTTCACACAATACATAAATATAGCATTAAATCATCTAGAATACCATCAAGGTCCGACTACGGAACCAAAATAAAGACAAACCCAAATGCATAGATCCCCGATGGCCCCAACTGGGCTCCACTACTGATTGTCTGGAAAGGAAACATAGTAACGTCCTGATTCCTCGTCGAACTCCCACTTTAGTTCGGTCGCGTCCCTTGCACTGGCATCATCGGCACCTGCATCTGGTTTTTGGAAGTAATCTGTGAGTCACGGGGACTCAGCAATCTCACACCCTCGTGATCAAGACTATTTAAGCTTATGGGTAGGAAAAGGTAGTGAGGTGGAGCTACAACAAGCACTAGCATATATGGTGGCTAACTTACGCAAATGAGAGCGAGAAGAGAAGCAAAGCACGATCAAGAAGCTATAAAGATCAAGAAGTGATCCTGAAACTACTTACGTTCAAGCATAACACGAGACCGTGTTCTCTTCCTGGACTCCACCGAAAAGAGACCATCACGGCTACACACACGGTTGATTCATTTTAATTAAGTTAAATTTCAGGTTTCCTACAACCGGATATTAACAAATTCCCATCTGCCCATAACCGCGGGCATGGCTTTCGAGTTCAAAACCCTGCAGGGATGTCCCAATTTAGCCCATCACAAGCTCTCACGGTCAACGAAGGATATTCCTTCTCCTAGGAAGACCCGATCAGACTCGGGATCCCGGTTACAAGACATCTCCACAATGGTAAAACAAGATCAGCAAAGCCGCCCGATGTGCCGATAAATCTCGATAGGACCTGCACATATCTCGTTCTAAGGGCACACTAGATGAACACTACGTACAACTAAAACCAACCCTCAAGTTTCCCCGAGGTGTCGCGGCAAGTGGCTCTGTTTTGGACCAACGATTAGAGGAGCACTGGCCCGGGGGTTTAAAATAAAGATGACTCTTGAGTCCGCGGAACCCAAGGGAAAAAGGCTTAGGTGGGAAATGGTAAAACCAAAGTTGGGCCTTGTTGGAGGAGTTTTATTCCAGGTGAACTGTCAAGGGGTTCCCATTATAACTCAACCGCGTAAGGAACGCAAAATCAAGGAACATAACTCCGGCATGACGGAAACTAGGGCGGCAAGAGTGGAACAAAACATCAGGCATAAGGCCGAGCCTTCCACCCTTTACCAAGTATATAGATGCATTAAAGTAAACAAGATATAATAATGATATCCCAATAATAAACATGTTACAACAAGGAACAAACTTCATCTCCACCTGCAACTAGCAACGCTATAAGAGGGGCTGAGCAAAGCGGTAACATAGCCAAACAACGGTTTGCTAGGAAAGGTGGGTTAGAGAATTGACATGGCAATATGGGAGGCATGATAAAGCATGTTGTAGGTATCACGACATAGCAATAGAGCGAGCAACTAGCATGCAAAGATAGAAGTGATTTCGAGGGTGTGGTCATCTTGCCTACAAAGTTCTCCGAGTTGACATAAGCTTGATCCTCGTAAACATACTCAACGGGTTCCATGATCATGAACTCGTCTCCTGGCTCTACCCAAAGCAAGAACACAAGCAAAGGAAACAACAATCAACCACGGTGCAATGCGCAAGCAACATGATGCAAAACATGGCATGATATGCGGGATGTGATATGCAATGCATATGCGTGCTTCGGAAGGGAAAGATTGAATCAGACCTCAACTTGGCAAACCAAGTGTGCCGCTGGAAAGATAAGTTGATTTCTGTCGAAATCGATATGAAGATCACCGGAATCGGATGCCCGGTTTGCAAATGGCAAGCAAAACAATAATGGCACAATTATGCGATTAACAGCACGATGCCATCTAGAATGCAATAAGAAACTAAGCTACTGCACTCCAACATAGCAACAAAGCACAGGGTAGTGATCTACTCAAGATGCTTGACAAAAGATGAACACTGAGCTACGGCTAAATCACACAAGAGCAGGTTCAAACAAGCATGGCAAAAGTGCAAAATATAACAGCATTAGACTTAGTGAAAATACTAACATGTCAGGATTTAACATCAGGAAGCAATGTTTAGAGCAAGATAACAACATGCTACAGGAACAGGACATAGCAAAACAAGGCAATGCATGAATCTACTCAAAGCATATAACAAAAGTCCCTTATTGACTATAAGTCAAAAGGGCACAGACAATATGATGGCACCCATGTAAACATAGCAAGTTTCGTTAACAGATTCAGACTTAGCAGAAAACTGGACATGGAAAAAATAGAGTTACGAAGGCATGTTTGCGAGCTCGATGCACTCAACACAAGGCATTGCATGACAAACTAATCAGACTACTAGCAAGAAGGAATGATCAAGAAGCTAACCATGGCAAGAACAAGCTCATAGCATGCATCGATCAACTACAACAACCTTGGCAAAATTGATTAACACATAAACAATTTTCCAGGAACATTTTATAGCAAAAGTATAGCAAGATTGAGTCATGCTAGGGTACTCGATAAATGCAAACAGGGACATGGACGGATAGAGCACAACCATATGTCCAAATCATCCTTACTAAACATACTCAAAAGAAGCATGGATCTCTCTGTAGCAACATGAATACATGTCATTAAAATAACAACATGGAAATGACTTAGTGAAATTCTAAGTCCCTGAAATCAGAAATATCACGAGAGCTACTTTGCATGCATGTGCTAGTCACCACATTGATCACAAAAATACATGGCATACACCCCTGTAAAGATGTAATGACATAGCCCAAAACACATGTAGAGCTCATGCCCATATGCAGCACACAATAATCATGGCAAAAGTGACAAATGCTCAATATCTTCTAAGAAACATGAACTAACATTTTATAGCACTCTTGCAACAGTCATTAGGGCATCAAGATGGACTCAAACAAGCATGGTGCAATGGAACAAAATGAAGAGGACATCCAGTTGAACAATTTGATATATGGCACGCACAAAATTGAGCTACGGATGAGGAGTTATGATGCAATGAACAGAGGTTCAGAATGTAAAAAAAGACTTAGTGATATTTCGAAGTCAACCCTAGGGTTCCAGATCCAGATCTAGCGCGTGAACCAAGGATAGCCGGTGTCTTCGCCGGAGTGGAAGAAGAGGGCGGCGGTGGCGAGCTCGCCGGCGCTCGGGCAGAGCTGAGCGGCAGAGGAGGTGGAAGACGGGAGGCGGCCTCGGGCGCGGGCCGGGAGGCGCGGTCCAGCGAGGTGGTGCACTCCGGCGGCCGGAGT
>NC_057797.1:600532586-600542097 GCF_018294505.1 Triticum aestivum | reverse complement strand
GGTCGGCGTGCGGCGGGCGTGGAGGCGCGGGCGAGCGTGGAGGCGGACGGCGGCGCACGGGCCTTGGTGGCCTGACCCGGGCTCGGGCGGGCCGACGGTGGTGGGCAGCGGCAGAGGGTCACGTGGCGCGCCTTGATTCGTTGGGCGGCGGCGAGCGGACGTGTCCGGCGCGGTCTGGACGCGTCCGACGGCGAGGAGGGAGGTTTGCTAGGGTTTCGCCCGAAAATTTCGGAAGAGGCGCATATTTATAGGTAGAGGGAGCTAGGAGAGTCCAAATGAGGTGCGTTCTTCGGCCACGCGATCGTGATCGAACGGCCGAGAGGATGGAGGGGGTTTGGATGGGTTTTGGGCCACTTTGAAGGGGTGTTGGGCTACAACACACATGATGCCTTTACGGTTCCCAGGTTAACCGTTGGAGTATCAAACGGACTCCAAATGGCACGAAACTTGATAGGCGGTCTACCGGTGGTGTAACAAGGCCGCTTGGCAAAAGAGACAAAAGGGGGCGCCGGAAGACATAGGAGTGCCGGTTCGCAAAACGGACAACGGGGAAAATGCTCGGATGCATGAGACGAACATGTATGCAAATGAGATGCACATGATGACATGATATGAAATGCATGACATGGACAAAATGAAAAACGAAGACAAAAACCCAACCATGAATCTCATAACTTAGAGCCGAAAATGGAAAGAGTCGGAGTACAAATATGGTAAGTTACATCCGGGGCGTTACAACACTCCACCACTACGAAAGGATCTTGTCCCGAGATCTAGGACTGAAAGAACTCCGGATATTCGGAACGGAGGTGGTCCTCGCGTTCCCAAGTGGCTTCTCAGTCAGAATGGTGTGACCACTTCACTTTCAGGAATTTGATAGACTTGTTGCGAGTCTTACGCTTAGTTTCTCCAAGAATAGAAATGGGATGCTCATGATAAGACATGTCTTCTTGGAGATCAATCTCTTCGAAGTTGATGGTGCGGTCAGGAGTCTTGAAACACTTGCGAAGCTGTGACACGTGAAACACGTCGTGCACATTTGCAAAGTTGGATGGAAGCTCAAGTTGATAGGCGAGGTCGCCTCTTTTGCCAATGATCTTGAAATGACCCATGTATCTAGGGCCAAGATTCCCTTTGATACCGAAGCGACGAGTACCTTTCATTGGAGAGACACGGAGGTAGACATGGTCTCCTATATCGAAAGCCAAGTCATGATGCTTTCTATCATAGTAACTCTTCTGGCGCGATTGCGCAGCTTTGAGATTTTCACGGATGACTTTGCACATTTCTTCAGCTTCTGTGATTAAGTCATTGCCAAGAAGTTGGCGTTCACCGGTCTCTGACCAATTAAGAGGAGTACGACACTTTCTGCCATAGAGAATCTCAAATGGGGCCTTGCCCGAACTCGCTTGGAAGCTGTTGTTGTAGGAGAACTCGACATATGGAAGACAATCTTCCCACTTCATACCGAACGAAATGACACAAGCCCTGAGCATATCTTCAAGAATTTGATTTACTCGCTCGACTTGTCCACTAGTTTGAGGATGAAAAGTTGTGCTAAAGCGAATGCTGGTGCCCATGGCCTTCTGGAAGGAATCCCAAAACTTAGAAGTAAAGATGCTTCCACGATCCAAAGATATCAACTGCGGAATGCCATGCAAGGATACAATCCTGGAGGTATATAGCTCTGCCAACTGAGATGCTGTGATAGATTCTTTGATAGGAAGAAAATGAGCCACTTTTGTAAGCTTGTCGATGACAACAAAGATAGCATCATTGCCACGCTTGGACTTGGGAAATCCAGTCACGAAGTCCATCTCAATATGGTCAAACTTCCATTCTGGAATAGCAAGAGGTTGGAGGAGACCAGCTGGTCGTTTGTGTTCTGCTTTCACTCTTATGCAGACATCACATTCATTCACGAACTGAGCAATCTCGTGCTTCATTCGAGTCCACCAATACGACTGCTTGAGGTCATGGTACATCTTTGTACTTCCAGGATGAATAGATAGGAGTGATTTGTGAGCCTCGTCCATAATGACTTTAAGGAGATCACCCTTAGGAACAACAATGCGATCCTCGAAGAATAGAGTATCTTTGTCATCAAGGCGATAGCACTTGTACTTGGGTTGGCTCTTGGCAATACCAATCTTCACCTTCTTCACCATTGCATCAAGAAATTGTGCCTCACTAATTTGATCTTCCAAAGTAGGAGAGACTTGGAGGTTGGCAACAATCCTTGAGGAACAACTTGGAGATTAAGTTTGCGGAAAGCTTCACAAAGATCCGGTTGGAAGGGCTTGAGAATCAAACTGTTGCAGGAAGCCTTCCTGCTCAAAGCGTCTGCAGTGGCATTGGCCTTGCCTGGAGTATAGTCAATACTTGGATTATACTCTTGAATCATTTCGACCCAGCGAGTCTGCCTGAGGTTGAGGTTGGGTTGAGTGAAGATGTACTTGAGGCTCTTATGATCGATGAAGATGTCCACTTTCCTTCCCAACAAGAGATGTCTCCATGTTAAAAGAGCATGGACAACTGCCGCCATCTCAAGGTCATGAGTGGGGTAGTTTTTTCATGGGGTTTCAACTGGCAAGAGGTATAGGCCACAACTTTCTTCTCTTGCATTAACACAGCACCGAGCCCTTGAAGGGAAGCATCGCAGAAAACCTCAGATGGTTTGGATTCATCAGGAGGAGTCAGAACTAGAGTTGTGACTAACTTCTCTTTGAGGGTGTTGAAAGCGATGTCACATTCAGGAGTCTAGACATACTTCACATGTTTCTGGAGGAGGTTGGAAAGGGGCTTCGCGATCTTAGAGAAATTCTCAACGAATCTTCGACAATAGCTTGCAAGCCCAAGGAAACTGCGGAGGTGCTTCACATTCTGAGGCGGTTCCCAATTCACAATTGCAGACACCTTCTCAGGATTAACAGCTATGCCCTTGGCGGAGATGATATGCCCAAGGAAGAGAACCTCATCGAGCCAAAACTTGCACTTTGAAAACTTCGCATAGAATTGATGTTCTCTGAGTTTGTCCAGCACCAATCTCAAATGCTTGCATGATCCTCCTTGTTCTTGGGAAAGACCAAAATATCATCGAGATACACCAAGACGAAATCATTTGTGTAAGGGTTGAAGATGAAGTTCATCATGCGAGAGAATGTTGGAGGAGCGTTGACAAGGCCAAAAGACATGACAGTGTATTCATAGGAACCATAGCTTGTTCTGAATGTTGTCTTGGGGATATCTTGTTCACGAATGCGAATCTGATGATAGCCCATACGGAGGTCAAGCTTGGAGAATACTTGAGCTCCTTTGAGTTGTTCGAATAGCTCATTGATGTTGGGAAGTGCGTACTTGTTCTTAATGGTCTTCTTGTTCAATGGGCGGTAGTCGACACAAAGTCGGTCTGTGCCATCCTTCTTCTTGACAAAAAGAACACCACAACCCCATGGAGAAGAACTCGGTCAGATCAGTCCCATACGCTCTTATACATCGAGTTGTTTCTTCAGCTCCTTCAACTCTTCTGGTCCAAGCTTGTAAGGATGTTTGCAAACAGGTTCCATGCCAGGCTCAAGATCGATGACGAATTCAACTGGCCGGTGAGGAGGCATTCCTGGAAGCTATTCTAGAAAGACATCTTGATATTCACAAATGACTGGAATCTGAGAGATGGCATTCAACTCGCCCTTCTCATTGAGAGAAAACAGTCGAATGGTATCATCACGAGCGGCAAAGATGATCACATCCTCAGACGAGTGTGTCAATTGAATCTGCCTGGCAGCACAATTAAGACGAGCCTTTTGCTTAGAAAGCCAATCCATGCCGAGAATTAGATCAATATCCGAGTCATCAAGAACAATTGGAGAAGCCAGAAATTGTAGTCGCCCATCTCGATAGAAACATCCGGGCACAAATATTAGCTGACATTTGCTTGCCCGGGGACACAATTGATAAAGTTCTAGGCAATTGTTGATAATCATACTCATATTTTGATGCAAAAGGTTTTGAAATGAAACAATGCGATGCAGCAGTATCAAAGAGAACTTTGGCAGGAATCGAGTTAACTGGAAGGTTACCCATGATCACTTCTGAAGAGTCCTCTTCCTGAGCTAAATTCATCATGTTGACCTTAGCATGCTTGGGATTATGCTTGACCACTGCATTGCTGGCAGATCTCACAGGAGGAGGAGGCGGAAGGCGCCTTTGCTTGAAGCATTTGTTCGCACAGTGCCCTTTCTGCTGACACTTGTTGCACGTAACATCTGAGAGCGGACAGTGATACGGAGCACTTGACCTTGGAGCATGAGACGAAGCTTTGTTCTGATAACCTGGGTTGGGTGGGTGGGAAGATCCATTGCCACCTTTGCTCTTCTCCTGATGAGGCTGACGGAACGGAGGAGGAGGAGGCAACCAGAACTTTTGCTGCTTAGCTGCCACTTGAGTTGAAGAAGGAGTTGCAACCCTGACTCTCTTCTTAGATGCATCGCACTTGAGCTGAGCAGCCTCTTGCTTTAGTGCCATGTTGTAGAACTCATCATACTTGGCAGCTCAAAAAGCACGAGAGCTAGTTGCAGATCTTCTTTGAGGCCACCTCGGAATTGATAAATCATGCTCTTCTCATCAGGGACGTCCTGTTTAGCGAAGCGAGCGAGCCTCTGAAACAGGATGTTGTATTGGTAAACAGACAAGTTGCCTTGCTTCAGATTGCGGAACTCCTCGCGCTTACTCTCAGCAACACTTTAAGGAATGTGGTGAGCTTTGAAGTCTCGGCGGAAATCATCCCAAGTAATCACACGACCTCCTCTGGAATCTTTGTATTGTTGATACCACTCAGCAGCTTGGTCTTTGAGTTGGAACGAAGCAAACATGACAAAGTCCTCAGGCCTGACATTGCTACACTCAAAATGTTTGCAGATATCCACGAGCCAATCGTCAGCTTCTGTGGCCTTGACACAGTTACTAAAAGACTTCGGCTGGTTTGTGAGGAACTTGTTGAGGGTAGCAAACTGAGCTTGATTGTTTCCATGGCCTTGATTTCCTTGGTTGTGCTCTTGCAAGAGTTGCAAAAGCATCTGCGTGTTGGCGTTGGTGGCGGCCATGACAGCTTGCCATACCTCCGGAGGTGGATGTGGTGGCGGAGGTTCCGGATTCTGACGCGTTGGAGGAGCCATCCTGAAGAGGGTGACATCCGTTAGCATCTTGAAAGACATATATTCAAGCTGAATCAATGGATCGAAATTGCAACATATAGCCTTAACATTCTAACAAGAATGAACGAATGAATTCCAAAGTAAATTATCACACTTCCATAAAGTTGAGAAGCCACTTAGATAAAGATAGATGAATAATGCAACAAGGTACAAACATGTACAAATAATTGGTAAGGATTACCCAATCACAAACCAAATATCTGCGGGAAGAAATACTAGAGCTACAAGAATTCCCACCTATGAAACTCCCGAAACTTTCTGGTTATGCAATCAGGTGTTGGGGATATAGGGGAAGCATAATATCTCACCCAAAACTAGCAAATCCTACATCCAGCTGTATCCATCCTTCAACACATAACCAAGAAACCTTTGGAAATCATTTACCTCAACCTTCGAAAAGCATCTGTTATACGAATTATGGCAATACTCCCGAACTCCCACCCCAGTACTGGGTGGCGTCGAGGTTATCTCACCAACAACTGCATAAAGGAGATTTTTGATGTCGGTGAAACTCAGGTATTCCAGAACTGCAACGATAAAATTGTGACGACAACACCTCGGAGCTCAACTCCCCAGGACACTGCCACAACCCCTAAATGTCAAGAGGCACCAAGAACAATGTTCTCGTCACAAAACCATCGGAACGATTCCAAGATACATGCGTGATCCTAAAAATAATTTCATGAAATTTGAAAAGAGAAGAGTCAAAACTCTACGTCAGGAAGCCTCACCAGAGCGATGAAGGGACTGAGGAGTAAAAGAATCCTACTCTCCGATATATATAATCCTATAAGACTCAAAACATTTTTCTAGACTCAACAACGCCAGCGATTCGATCAAGCAGGGGGCTCCTAAGTCGGGGAAGGCTCTGATTACCAACTTGTAACACCCACGATGCGGATATAGCTCCCACGTGTTGGAGCACGACTTAGAGGCATAGCCGCATAGTAGGCATGTCACAAGAGGGGTAATCTTTACACATCTCATGTACTGAATAAGAAAGGGATAGAGAGTTGGCTTACAGCCGCCACTTCACACAATACATAAATATAGCATTATATCATCCAGAATACAATCAAGGTCCGACTATAGAACCAAAATAAAGACAACCCCAAATGCATAGATCCCCGATCGCCCCAACTGGGCTCCACTACTGATCGTCTGGAAAGGAAACATAGTAACGTCCTGAGTCCTCGTCGAACTCCCACTTGAGTTCGGTCGCGTCCCCTGCACTGGCATCATCGGCACCTGCATCTGGTTTTGGAAGTAATCTGTGAGTCACGGGGACTCAGCAATCTCACACCCTCGCGATCAAGACTTTTTAAGCTTATGGGTAGGAAAAGGTAGTGAGATGGAGCTGCAGCAAGCACTAGCATATATGGTGGCTAACTTACGCAAATGAGAGTGAGAAGAGAAGGAAAGCATGGTCGAGAAGCTATAAAGATCAAGAAGTGATCCTGAAACTACTTACGTTCAAGCATAACACGAGACCGTATTCTCTTCCCAGACTCCGCCGAAAAGAGACCATCACGGCTACACACGCGGTTGATTCATTTTAATTAAGTTAAGTTTCATGTTTTCTACAATCGGATATTAACAAATTCCCATCTGCCCATAACCGCGGGCACGGCTTTCGAAAGTTCAAAACCCTGCAAGGGTGTCCCAATTTATCCCATCACAAGCTCTCACAGTCAACGAAGGATATTCCTTCTCCCAAGAAGACACGATCAGACTTGGGATCCCGATTACAAGACATCTCGACAATGGTAAAACAAGACCAGCAAATCCGCCCGATGTGCCGACAAATCCCGATAGGAGATGCACATATCTCGTTCTCAGGGCACACCGGATGAACACTACATACAACCAAAACCAACCCTCAAGTTTCCCCGAGGTGGTGCTGCAAGTGGCTCTGTTTTGGACCAACACTCAGAGGAGCACTGGCCCGGGGGTTTAAAATAAAGATGACCCTTGAGTCCACGGAACCCAAGGGAAAAAGGCTTAGGTGGCAAATGGTAAAACAAAGGTTGGGCCTTGCTGGAGGATTTTTATTCAAGGCGAACTGTCAAGGGGTTCCCATTATAACCCAACCGCGTAAGGAATGCAAAATCAAGGAACATAACACCGGTATGACGGAAACTAGGGCGGCAAGTGTGGAACAAAACACCAGGCATAAGGCCGAGCCTTCCACCCTTTACCAAGTATATAGATGCATTAAAGTAAACAAGATATAATAATGATATCCCAATAATAAACATGTTCCAACAAGGAAAAAACTTCATCTCCACCCGCAACTAGCAACGCTATAAGAGGGGCTGAGCAAAGCGGTAGCATAGCCAAAGAACGGTTTGCTAGGAAAGGTGGATTAGAGGCTTGACATGGCAATATGGGAGGCATGATAAAGCATGTGGTAGGTATCGCGGCATAGCAATAGAGCGAGCAACTAGAAAGCAAAGATAGAAGTGATTTCGAGGGTATGGTCATCTTGCCTGCAAAGTTCTCCGAGTTGACGTAAGCTTGATCCTCGTAAGCGTACTCAACGGGTTCCTCGATCATACACTCGTCTCCCGGCTCTACCCAAATCAAGAATACAAGCAATGGAAACAACAATCAACCACGGTGCAATGCGCAAGCAACATGATGCAAAACATGGCATGATAAGCGGGATGTGATATGCAATGCATATCCGTGCTTCGGAAGGGAAAGATTGAATCAGGCCTCAACTTGGCAAACCAAGTGTGCCGCTGGAAAGATGAGTTGATTTCGGTCGAAATCGATATGAAGATCACCGGAATCGGATGCATGGTTTGCAAATGGCAAGCAAAACAATAATGGCACAATTATGCGATTAACAGCACGATGCCATCTAGAATGCAACAAGAAAATAAGCTACTGCACTCCAACATAGTAACAAAGCACATGGTAGTGATCTACTCAAGATGCTTGACAAAAGATGAACATTGAGCTACGGCTAAATCACACAAGAGCAGGTTCAAACAAGCATGGCAAAAGTGCAAAAGATAACAACATCACATACTTTGTGAAAATACTAACATGTCAGGAATTAACATGAGGACACAATGTTTAGAGCAAGATAACAACATGCTACAGGAACAGGACATAGCAAAACAAGGCATGGCATGAATCTACTCAAAGCATATAATAAAAGTCCCTTACTGACCATAAGTCAAAAGGGCAAAGAAATTATGATGGCACCCATGTAAACATAGCAAGTTCGTTAACAGATTCAGACTTAGCAGAAAACTGGACATGGCAAAAACAGAGTTACAAAGGCACGTTTGCGAGCTCGATGCAGTCAACACAAGGCATTGCATGACAAACTAAGCATACTACCAGCAAGAAGTCATGACCTAGAAGCTAACCATGGCAAGAACAATCTCATAGCATGCATGGATCAACTACAACAACATTGGCAAAATTGATTAACATGTAAACAATCTGCCAGGAACATTTTATAGCAAAAGTAGAGCAAGATTGAGTCATGCTAGGGTACTCCATAAATGCAAACAGGGACCTGAACGGATAGAGCACAACCATATGTCCAAATCATCCTTACTGAACATACTCAAAAGAAGCATGGATCTCTCTGTAGCAACATGAATACGTGGCATTAAAATAACAACAAGGAAATGACAGTGAAATTCTAAATCCCTGAAATTAGCAATATCACGAGAGCTACATTGCATGCATGTGCTAGTCACCACATTGACCAAAAAAATACATGTCATACACCCCTGTAAAGATGGCATGGCATTTCCCAAAACAAATGTGGAGCTCATGCCCATATGCAGCACACAATAATCATGGCAAAAATGACAAATGCTCAATATGTGCTAAGAAACATGAACTAACATTTTATAGCACTCTTGCAATAGTCATTAGGGCGTCAATATGGACTCAAACAAGCATGGTGCAATGGAACAAAATGAAGAGGACATCCAGATGAACAATTTTATATATGACACGCACAAAACGGAGCTATAGATGAGGAGTTATGATGCAATGAACAGAGCTTCAGAATGTAAAAAAAGACTTAGTGATATTTCGAAGTCAACCCTAGGGTTCTAGATCCAGATCTGGCACGAGAACCGAGGATGGTCGGTGTCTTCACCTGAGTGGAAGAAGAGGGTGGCGGTGGCGAGCTCGTCGGCGCTCTGGTGGAGCTGAGCGGTGGAGGAGGTGGAAGACGGGCGGCCTCGGGAGGCACGGTCCGGCGAGGTGGCCCACTCCGGCAGCCGGAGTTGCAGGCGCGGGCGGCGGCCGGAGTCACAGGCGGC
>NC_057797.1:600530547-600532254 GCF_018294505.1 Triticum aestivum | reverse complement strand
CGTGGCGGGCGAGCGTGGAGGCGTGAGGAGGCGGACGGCGGCGCGCGGGCCTCGGGCGGGCCGGCGGCATCGTGCAGCGGCGGAGGGCCACGTGGCGCGCTCTGATTCACCGGGTGGTGGTGGGAAAACATGTTCGGTGCGGTCCGGATGCGTCCGACGGCGAGGAGGGAGGTTTGCGAGGGTTTCGCCCGAAAATTTTGGAAGGGGCACATATTTATAGGTAGAGGGATCTAGGGGAGTCTGAATGAGGTGCGGTTTTCGGCCACATCATCGTGATCGAACGTCTGAGAGGATGGAGGGGGTTTGGATGGATTTTGGGCCACTTTGAAGGGGTGTTGGGCTGCAACACACACGAGGCCTTTACGGTTCCCCGGTTAACCATTGGAGTATCAAACGGACTCCAAATGGCATCAAACTTGACAGGCGGTCTACCGGTGGTGTAACAAGGCCGCTTGGCAAATCTCGGTCCAATCCGAGAATGTTTAACACTCGCACATGAAAAGAGACAAAAGGGGGCGCCGGAGGACATAGGAGTGCCGGATCGCAAAACGGACAACAGGGAAAATGCTCGGATGCATGAGACGAACACGTATGCTAATGAGATGCACATGATGACATGATATGAAATGCATGACATGGACAAAATGCAAAACGAAGACAAAGACCCAACCATGAATCTCATAATCTAGAGCCAAAAATGGCAAGAGTCAGAGTACAAATATAGTAAGTTACATCCGTGGTGTTACACCAAGCCACAACAAATGAACCAAGCAGTTAACTAAAGACCAATTAAACAATATGACATACTCCTAATAGAAGATCGGATAGTTAACCAAACCAAGCATGCTTAACAACTTGGAAATATTACACCCTGAAGAATTGAACATCACATTTGCAGAATTGAACCAAGCAGTTAATTGAACACCACATTGAACGACATATAGAACATATACACTATAGCAGAAGATTGCATGGTAAAAGTAGATAGCACAATTCACTAGAATTTGTTAAGGAAAGGCAGTAGCTAGCAAACTGAACACGGGTCCTTATAGTGAGCTAATAAGACAAGCTACTCCTCATTGTCGGAGATATCAATGACGATTGGCTCCTTGGACATGGAAGAGGGTGAGGCCTCCGCATCATGGGTGCCCTCATTGTAGTGGTGAGTTGCCTGAGCCGCTCCGGGCACCAACCTGCTAGCTCTCGAGATGAGGTAAGCACATGCACGCTGAGTAAACACCTCGTAGTCTTCGTCGAAGGCACCGACGGTGGCCTCGAGAAAGCGCCACAAACTATCGTTTAAAGCATCCAACCGCATCGCGACGTTGGCGCGTGAGGTGTCAACGGTGGCCTCGACGGCGAGGTGCTCCTCCAAGATCTAGCGATTAGCACGAATGGCAGCCATCGCGACCTCATCTGCGCGTGCGACCATGATTTTCTTCTCCGCTGCCAAATGCTCCTTGAGGTCCTGGCTACACTACATGCACCATGGCTTAGGCCGGCTCTTATTTGGTGGAGGGGTCGGTGATTTGGGTGGAAGGTGTCGCACTCATGCCGGCGGTCGGGGCATGTGGGATGTGGAAGGAGGAGGAGGATGGGGGTCGGGTGTGGATTACCTGCCTGGATAGAGGAGGCCGAGCAGCGTGAAGGAGGGTCGTCGGTGAGGAGGCGGCGGCGCTGCAAGCAAGGAGTGAAGGTTTCAACTTG
>NC_057797.1:600466310-600530304 GCF_018294505.1 Triticum aestivum | reverse complement strand
GGTAGATATTTCCGTGGAAGCTGAAAATTTGGAATCGCTTCAGCAAAAAATATGGCGGGCAAAGTGTCATCACACACGGTACCTTATTCAGACACGGTCCAAAGATATTTTGTGTTGCTTCTCACATGGTTGGCTA
Source organism: Triticum aestivum (assembly GCF_018294505.1). Taxonomy (NCBI): domain Eukaryota; kingdom Viridiplantae; phylum Streptophyta; class Magnoliopsida; order Poales; family Poaceae; genus Triticum; species Triticum aestivum. The sequence goes on along the minus strand of NC_057797.1, from coordinate 600,530,168 downwards.
TAATAAACTGTGTGGGATTTACTTGATTTCCCGTCTTGATTTGAATTACATAATGGGGTCACAGCGGCCATGGACGGTGTTTGAATTGCTACACCTTTTATCTGCAGTGATCATAAAAGAATTGGAATTATTTAGGGTTCGTTTGGAACTTTTTATGCATTAAGTGAGTTTTAAATGCATTTATGTGCATAATTCAAATTTGAACTACATGCACATGCTCCAGTGCATATAAATTCTTTGAAAAATCAAATCTTTGTCCTTGGGTGCATTCTTAGGTCCCATGCAAGAAATGGGAATGAATTTCAAACACCATGGCACCATTGATTGCCAGCAAAACATTGAGAAGTCTAGTTTTTAAATGCTAGTAAATCCAAAACTCGTCTGAAATTCATGAAACTTTGCATGCTATCATGGAGCAGCATCAACATGTCGTGGTAAAAATTTTGTCCCATTTGGGGCAGGTTTGGGTATATGCTTGACGAGCGTGCGCTTGGCGCTTCCGGCTCGCGAGGAGCTTGCGAGGGAAAGGCGATGGACATGAGTCCCAAACCAAACGATATCCAGAAGGCGAGAAATGGCTCGAACGAGAAAAGGCACCCCCCGCGCGCATCGATAAAAATTCAGCTTTAGCTTAAATCTAGATCCAGAAACAAAGCCACAGAAAGAGACATCCAAAGCAAAAGGACGCGTCCGGCTCCTAGTCTAGTCTTCAGGTCTTCAAGTCTTCTCAGCAGCGCGGAGCTAAGTGCTGCCACTAGGCGTGGAAGGGAGCCCCAGGGCCTGAGGCCAGCGCTCCTGAGACTCCGGGGCGCGTACAAGCACAACTCATTATTACATGAGAGTGTCACGGGCGGCGAGCTTCATAGGCACTGGGCCTTCTTCACAGGTACCGGCCTTGCTTCATATCGCCAGACGAGGGCCCTGCCTTGCACCACCCTCAACCCCTTTTGAGCCGACCGGTCACCAGGATGACACAAAAGCGGGAAAGGGGATGCCAACGGTTTCCTCGGCGACCACGGGTCCTCTGCCAAGGGAAGGGTCGTCAAAGCCTCCCCGGCAGAGGGCCTACCTATGGGTGTCCCCTGGTTTTGCGCACCTTGGTGAGTGGCCTGGCTCCCGACCCCTCTCCTGCAGCCCCCAGCGCGATCCTCCCGGTGCCAGGGGGCCATCGATCTGGGCCCGCCTACCGCTGCGGTGACCTACTCCTCCTGTGACGCATGGTTAGTGTAAGCTTGCTCTGTCAGGACCCCGACTCAATGCCACATCGATCTAGCATGTAACACCTCATATCACTTTGCGGCCTCACGCACGGTATTCCCACGGGTGTCGGCTTACCTTTGCCCGGGACCGTTTGCGCCTTTTGGCACACGTATATGACAGTGTCGCTAGCATCCATATGATAAGGAGCCCGGGCTGACATGGCTAGTCGTAAACCCAAAGTGGCACAGACTTACAGGGACAGGCATCCATGACCTAGCATCGAACGTGTCGGTCATCAGCGAGTGAATCCAGGCTGTAGCACTGGGCTAGCAGGACTCCGGTGAACAGGGCTGTAGCGGGCTAACAGGACTCCGGTATTCATCGCGTGACATTTCCTCGAAGGGACAGACACAGGAACGAAGAAGGACACATGCCGGCCAGCCTAAGTGTTCCGGAGCAGTAGCAAGCTACCATGGCTCGGTGGAAACACTAGGAGACATTTCCCGGTAAGAGGGGCTACTAAAGATAAACAACTAGATAGTCAGATCCCACACATACCAAGCATTTCAATAACATACACACAATATGCTTGATATGTGCAAATACAACATGGCATCACAACATGACTCTACGACTCAAGTAATTTATTCAATAGGCTCCGAGGAGCGAGATATTACAAACATGGGTCTCATGACCCAACAATCAGAGCATACAAGTCAAAGCACAAGCGGAAGCTATCATGTCTGAGTACAGACATCTATAACTGAAAAAGGCTGAGAAGCCTGACTATCTACCAGATCCTGCCGGGGCACAAGATCGTAGCTGAGGTAACAAGCTAAACGTCGAAGACCACGCGGAATTACTAGTGCGACTGAAGTCTCTCTGCAAAAACATAAAATAGGCAAACGTGAGTACAAATGTACCCAGCAAGACTTACATCAGAACTAACTACATATGCATCATTATCAACAAGGGGATGGTGGGGTTTAACTGCAGCAAGCCAGCTTTGACTCGGTGGCTAACCTGAACTACGACTGCAAGTAACTCTTTTGAGGTGGCGCACACGAGTCCACATATTCACCAACCAATACACCACTATGGATCCGCTCTCGTCTCCCTACGAGAATGCCATCCACAGCACTCACGCTTATCTTGCGTATTTTAGAGTATCCACTTTCACTTGTCTATGAACTGATATAAGCAACCCAGAAGTCCTTTTCCGCGGACACGGCTATTCGAATAGATGATGTTAACCCTGCAGGGGTGTACTTCTTCATACATGTTTCCACCACTTAGCGTCTGCACACGACATGTGCTCGGCAGACTTCAAGCGAAAGCCGACGTGGGTGTAGACCACGACCTACCTAAACACTCGAGTCTCTAGTCCAGGTTTATCGCCTATTCGGGTTCCATCCATGAGGAGATCCGGCCGGAGTTTCGCTCACAACCCCAAACGATGTGAACAGGGTTCCCGAGATACCAAACGGGCATCCGGTACACCGTGCCACGTACCTACCGCATCACAGCCCACCCCTACAGTCAGCGCTGTCCATGGCCTCCAGTAAGCTACAAACACCAGAAACTACTTGCAACTCCTGGACAGAGGACTAGGGTGAATAAGAAGTCGAGCGGGGTCATATTTCAGGGCCCAATGCATGGTAGTAGCTGAATCATGGATCACAAACACAGAACTCAGTTCCTAAGGACGGCTTCAATGAGACAACCCACCATGTACTCCTACATGGCCTCTCACCGATACCTTTACCAAATCGTGTTCACCACTTAGCTCACACACAGTAGGACATGTTTACACACCTCTGATTCATTCCCGATGAATCAGACCTGACACAACTCTAAGCAGTAGCAGGCATGACAAACAAGCATGAATGAGTAGGCACAACAGGCTCAAACAACTCCTACTCATGCTAGTGGGTTTCATCTATTTACTGTGGAATGACAGGTCATGCAGAGGATAAAGGGGTTCAGCTACCGCAGCAAGTAACAGATGAATCGTTGTTGTCCTAATGCAGTAAAAGAGAGCAAGAGCGAGAGAGTGGGATTATATCGGAATGAACAAGGGGGTTTTGCTTGCCTGGCACTTCTGAAGATAATATAGTTCTTCATCGGTGTCATCGATCACATCGTCGGAACATCGTCTACCGGGAGGGAACAGATACCGGCAACAAAGAAGAAATACAATCAATGCAATGCACAATATGATGCATGCTCATGACATGGCAATATGAATGTGTTTTAAGCTAATGCAACTAGCAACAGATTAAATGAAATTGGTTTGAATACAAGATTCAAATTCAAACTCCATATGTGATTATTCAAATGCCATTCAATTGATTTATGCTAAACAGCAGCTATAAGTTGTTCTAACATGCATGAAAATGGTACAGATGGATTCCTTGAATTTTTCTGATAATTTTTCATATATAATTTATTTAATTTGGAGTTACGGTTGAATTTCTATGAATTTTAGAAGTTTATACCATTTTCTGGATTTTCTGATTTATTTTAAATCCAGAAAATCATTTAATGCATCAGCATGACATCACCTTGACGTCATCAGGTCAACAGGGCAGGTTCAGGTCAAACCTGACCAGTGGGGTCCACTGGTCAGTGACTGGGGCTGATTAGTGTCGCTGACATGTGGGCCCAGTCAACAGCCACGTCAGCTTAGTCAAAGCTGACGCGTGGGCCCACTGATATTAGTTAAAACTAAACAGAAACTAATCTACGATTAATTAGACGGCGGGGCCCAGCTGTCAGTGTCACAGGGGTTAATTAGCAGGGTCATTAGCCCCTAACGACGGCGCCACGTCAGCACGTCGGAGACCAGCCGACGGCGACCATAGAACACGGCGGGGGCACGCCGGACTTGCGCTAGGGCATCGGATTGGCGTGCTGAGGGCACCAGGGCATAGCCCTCGCTCTTGCGCATCCAGAGAGCCAAATGGGAGGGATTGGGGTGGTTCGAGCTCGCCGGAGTCGAGCTCGTGGCGGCGGCCGGCGTTCGGGAGCAACCGAGTATGGTGCTAGAGGGCACGGGAGGCGGAGCTACTGGTAGCTGCAGGTTCGTGGAGGCACGCTGAGCACACTGGTGTACTCGGGTGGGAGCTCCAGTGGCTGCAGTGACGGCGGCGACGAGGTCAGCGGCGGCCGGAGTTCGGCCGCGACGGAGCTATGGCCTAGAGCTCGCAAATGCGAGGGGAAAGAGAGGGGTTCTGCACGGAGGCTCACAGCGAGGTCGATGAGCAGCTCGGTGGTCTCGGGGAGGCGTCGGAGGCGGCAAATCGACAAGCGGCATCCGTCGGCCGTGCGTGAAGAAGACGGCTCGATGACGGCGATGCAGGGCGTCCGAGGTCGCTTGACTCGGCGGAGAGGATGAGGGCGAGGTAGCCGAGCTGCTGGGCACACCGAGGGGTCGAGGGGGAGGCTCTGGGTGCGGCAACAGCGAGCGGCGGCGATGAGCTCTGCTCGGGCTGCGAGAGAGAGAGAGCAGAGGAAGGGGAAGGGGGTGAGAGCGCGGGAGAGTGAGGGAGAGAGGCAGGGAGGTGCGTGGCGCCATCTAGACGCGTCGGGGAGAAGGCGGCAAGCAGGACGTGGCCGGGGCGGCGTCGGCGCTCGCCACGCCTCGCCTCTGTCCTTCTGGCGAGGGAGGAAGACGACAGGGGGGAGAGCGGCGGTGGGCTGGGCCGTGCTGGGCCGGTTGGGGGCGCCAGGTAAGTGGCTGGGCTGCTGGTGGGCTACCAGGTAAGTCTTCTGCTCTTTTTTAATTTCTGTTCTGTTTTATATTTTGTTCTGTGTTGTTTTAGTTTAGTAAAATACTAAACCATTTAATAAAAATCCTGAAAATAGTTATGTGGCTAGAACTAAAATATACCAACCCACATAAAATGTTCCAGTATTATTGGACATATATTATTTATATATGAAATATATATCCAATGCAAATAGTTATTGAATTAATTCAATGGCCCCAAAATAAATGTTTCAGTCACTCCAAAAATATTGGTTTGCATTTAATTCTTGCCAATATTTTTCAAAGCTGAAAAGGAACATTTTCTTGGACTCATTTGAGAAGATTTAAATGTTGATCATTTTTAGAAGGTTTCTGAGGCTTTGAAAATTCCTCAATTCAAATTTCATTTGAATTAAAACATGATGCTCACATGAGGTCTAGCCTAGAGCATAGCAGGACCAGGGATGTGATAACTCACCCCCACTAAACAAAAATCTCGTCCTGAGATTTAAGCGTAGGGTAAGGTGAAGGGGGAACGCAACTAGCACAATCTTCACGATCCAGGTTGCACTTCAAATGAACGTTGATTCAAACACCATCTTTGTCTCGAAGTCTTCCTCTGAGAACTCCAACTATCATGTCAGCGAGAGGAAAGGGAAGACCCTAAAAGAATTGTTCTTCCCAAAGGTCGAACAACTCAGGATTAATCCACGGAATGAGACATAACAACATCTCTCGAGCTGAGAGACGAAGCACACATCCATAGGAATGGAGTGAAGCAGATGACAAAGGTTCACTAGGTAGACAACAATTTCAGGCTTAAGAATGTGGTGACCGGTTGTCAACGTAGCGAGGAGTTGAATTGCCATGATACCATGACGATGCACCTTAGGGAAGGTGACTCGTAGAAATATCCCCTTAAGTGGCAAAAAGAATTACCTTTGATTCAGAGATCATTGAAACCCTTTAAACCAGCCTAAGGCAATTCTCGAGCGATCGTTTGGAGGGGGTCGGTAGAATGGCATACTCGGACTTGGATAATGTGGATTACCTTGTTGAAGACAACGTAATGGATGAATTTGCTTATCACCGGAAATGGAAGAGACCCATGGTAGAATGGCACATTGGCGGTGCAAGCTGGGAACAAAATGCAAATGATGGGAATGATTCTAGTAACTGGGGAGAGGCTCAACAATAGAGAGTTATTCCACTATTGGAATGGTTATAGCATAACCGAGGAAATCTGGGGCAATCCCAGTTAGTGTCGCTGATAACACCTAGAGCTTATACGTGCTCTCAAGAACTTGAGCATTTCCATAGTCGTCAAGGTTTTACCAATATCCGTGTCAAGGATCCTGGCAACACAACTTACTACCATGATGAATGATGATGGATGATGCAGATGCAAAGGAGGATAACACTTTCTCAGATTTCACCTTAGCGAGGCCAAGGAAGCAAAATCTGGATGATTGACCGAGAGACATTTAGCACTCCGCTTCTAATGTTCTCCTTGATGTGCTAGCGTAATCCACCCATAGATATGGTTTGATATCTAGAACATCAAGTAAAAGGCCGGGCTTCAGAATCTCGAAAATCCATAGGGGCAACTAGGGAGTAAATCCTACGAAATCCCTATGGGGAGGTGGCCAACTTCCTCATTCAAGATACTACAATAATAGTTTTTCCGGCTGGGTGTGTTGGCCACGACATCCACTTCAACAGTTATGGAGAGACCAATATTATAGTTCTTGGGAGATGTTCCAACCATCATATCTGCCTGAGATTCAGATCTGGTTGGTGTTAGGATATTCCAGACTCATCGAGTCTAGGAAGAAAAATGAAAGTTTGCAACACAAATCGACGAGATGACGTTGCGAGATTCTCGGGGAATGAACTACGATAGTAAGCTCCAAAACATGAGCTGGTTCTGCTACAAACATGTGAACACGATGTCCTAGACAAGCATGACCACATGGTAGTCTTACAATAAAACACTACCGAGTTCTGGTTGGGAACCATCATCGAGGATATCGAAGTCCTTGCATAGGGTATACTCTTAAGAAGGAGCTTCTTCTCCTTGAACAAATCAATCAGTGGCTTGGTGTACTAGGGATACATATGGAATGAAGGTTGCAAGTCTCCAAACCACAGAATACTTCGCACGTATGCATAATTGATTTGGGATGATTCCAAAGGAAAAAACATTGACTTTCTCAAATCAACGGTGGCAACTTGCATCAAATGCATATGAAATAGAGGAAGTCACTTCTTTTCATCCAAGCATATGCTTCACGAACGGGGCATGAAGAAAATGCTTACACAAGTTTCCAACACTAGCTTAATGTTCAACAAAATCATGGAGGAGATAAGGATGTTGTCAATGGGCTCAACAACAGTTCATCCGGGTTTCCTTTTAAAAGGAATTCCATAGTTAAGTGAACACGGTGATAGCATTGGTCAGACCAAAAAATATAATGGTGTATGCTCGAGGAAAAACCACGAGTAAGACAACATTACGAACATCGTTGGTTCTGACTTGATTTGAGGATAGCCCACACTCAAATCAAAGGTTTGGGTAAGATAATAGATCCAACAATTGATCGCGAGGATCAACCAATAAAGATATCATCTTTCTTCAACACACACAACCACAAGATATCCCTTTTGGGAAATGAACTAAGTTAGGCAAGCTTTTATCTTCCAACTCTCCAAGTTGCTGTTTAGCTTGACCAACTAGCTCAGGGGTATCCAACATGGATTCTTGGAGAAAGGGTGGTTTACAGGATAAACCAACTTGATCACGAGCTCAACATAACAGTCAGGTGACAACCTGGTGATACTTCCGAGAAGATAATCGAAAAATCACGAACCACCAATATGTTACTAAGCTCGAGGACAATCTTGCTTTTCAGGGCAAGACAATATGATCAATAGAGCGAGGATTTGAAATAATCCTAACTCATCGATCGAAGAGTGAACCAGGAGAACAAGGACTAGGTAGCACAATCAATCTTAGAATGATGATTCAATAACCAACACGCTAAGAATGAAATTATTGTCCTTTAACTACCAAGCAACAAGGTTGCTAGGAGTATTGATTTCACACATCACGATTCACTTGTCGACATTCTGGTTATGATAACACGGGAACCGAGGAATGAACAATGATGGCAAGAAGTATCACTGTACCAAGAGTTCATAGGATGGTGTGCAATTCCTATAACAATCCCGATATAAAGATGGTAATACTCCAAGGTAGAGCAGAGCAAAAGCAAGATTAGCAATTTGATCTGCGGAGTATGACTTCTTTGACCCAATCCTGGATATGGATGAGGTACTGGAGTTTGTTTCTCCTAGTCATTCTGGAATAGAATGGCTTGACAGACCACAAGAGTAATAGGCATCGATGAACGAATGCATGCATACTCTTGACTATCAATTGATAGACGAGGGTCGGAAGACAATTAAAGCGGGACAACCCAAAGGAACATATAACTTTCTGAGTTGTGGATGCATAGATTAGCATGTCGAACCAAGTTCAACAAGTTTCTTCCGAATAACCCATGCAGAAAAGTAGAACTAGCAAAGTCGCAATATAGAATGGGGAACTCATAGAGGGCCTGTTGTGATCTTTTGATCCAACAACTTCTGCCATAATGGTTCATGGTATTTGGAAGAACGATATACCACGGACCTCGAGGACTATCGCAAAGGTTACTAATATACTTAAAGGAACTAGCAACACTATCAACATGATGTAAGTAGAGTGAATCTCGGGTTCAAAACCCAGGAGTAGAATACCTACTACTAAGTAGCATCACGGGATGCTTTCGAGAATAAAGGCCAGAATCATCACACTGGGACACAAAACATGGCTAGACTACTAGATGATCCCCTAAGACACCTAGGGTCATAATAATATCTCCAACATATATGTCAAGGTAACAGAGTACCTCAACTCACTGATTAGTGTGGTTAATCTGGCCCAAAGGAACATCGAAACCAGAGGGAAAGGATTTTGCAAATGCATCAGACTATTTAGAAACCTGGGATGACTCGGATAGCATAACGGCTGTAAATGCTCAGAAAAGATTTGAGACATTCACAAAAATGGTGGCATAACCACTCAAAGCACAATATCAAGGTTTCGAGATCAACAATTAACATACAGAAATAGTAGGAACTGAGCTGAGACTTAAATCCAACAATCTTATAAGTCTACGGATTAGTAACACGTGATCCTAATAGAAAGAAGAGATAGCCTAGTTCTTAATCCCCGTAGAAGAGAAGATGATGACTCGGATCAGAAGGCCATGAGGTATAAGGAGTAAAAGAGCCTTACATTCCATCCCACAATCAATTCCCTTACATAACTACAGAATTTCTAGACTCAACTTCGACCAGTTTGGCTTGGTAATCCTACAGGCAGTCAAGCTCTGATACCAACGCTGTCAGGACCCCGACTCAATGCCACATCGATCTAGCATGTAACACCTCATATCACTTTGCGGCCTCACGCACGGTATTCCCACGGGTGTCGCCTTACCTTTGCCCGGGACCGTTTACGCCTTTTGGCACACGTATATGACAGTGTCGCTAGCATCCATATGATAAGGAGCCCGGGCTGACATGGCTAGTCGTAAACCCAAAGTGGCACAGACTTACAGGGACAGGCATCCATGACCCAGCATCGAACGTGTCGGTCATCAGCGAGTGAATCCAGGCTGTAGCACTGGGCTAGCAGGACTCCGGTGAACCGGGCTGTAGCGGGCTAACAGGACTCCGGTATTCATCGCATGACATTTCCCCGAAGGGACAGACACAGGAACGAAGAAGGACACATGCCGGCCAGCCTAAGTGTTCCGGAGCAGTAGCAAGCTACCATGGCTCGGTGGAAACACTAGGAGACATTTCCCGGTAAGAGGGGCTACTAAAGATAAACAACTAGATAGTCAGATCCCACACATACCAAGCATTTCAATAACATACACACAATATGCTCGATATGTGCAAATACAACATGGCATCACAACATGACTCTACGACTCAAGTAATTTATTCAATAGGCTCCGAGGAGCGAGATATTACAAACATGGGTCTCATGACCCAACAATCAGAGCATACAAGTCAAAGCACAAGCGGAAGCTATCATGTCTGAGTACAGACATCTATAACTGAAAAAGGCTGAGAAGCCTGACTATCTACCAGATCCTGCCGGGGCACAAGATCGTAGCTGAGGTAACAAGCTAAACGTCGAAGACCACGCGGAATTACTAGTGAGACTGAAGTCTCTCTGCAAAAACATAAAATAGGCAAACGTGAGTACAAATGTACCCAGCAAGACTTACATCAGAACTAACTACATATGCATCATTATCAACAAGGGGATGGTGGGGTTTAACTGCAGCAAGCCAGCTTTGACTCGGTGGCTAACCTGAACTACGACTGCAAGTAACTCTTTTGAGGTGGCGCACACGAGTCCACATATTCACCAACCAATACACCACTATGGATCCGCTCTCGTCTCCCTACGAGAACGCCATCCATAGCACTCATGCTTATCTTGCGTATTTTAGAGTATCCACTTTCACTTGTCTATGAACTGATATAAGCAACCCAGAAGTCCTTTTCCGCGGACACGGCTATTCGAATAGATGATGTTAACCCTGCAGGGGTGTACTTCTTCATACATGTTTCCACCACTTAGCGTCTGCACACGACATGTGCTCGGCAGACTTCAAGCGAAAGCCGACGTGGGTGTAGACCACGACCTACCTAAACACTCGAGTCTCTAGTCCAGGTTTATCGCCTATTCGGGTTCCATCCATGAGGAGATCCGGCCGGAGTTTCGCTCACAGCCCTAAACGATGTGAACAGGGTTCCCTTGATACCAAACGGGCATCCGGTACACCGTGCCACGTACCTACCGCATCACAGCCCACCCCTACAGTCAGCGCTGTCCACGGCCTCCAGTAAGCTACAAACACCAGAAACTACTTGCAACTCCTGGACAGAGGACTAGGGTGAATAAGAAGTCGAGCGGGGTCATATTTCAGGGCCCAATGCATGGTAGTAGCTGAATCATGGATCACAAACACAGAACTCAGTTCCTAAGGACGGCTTCAATGAGACAACCCACCATGTACTCCTACATGGCCTCTCACCGATACCTTTACCAAATCGTGTTCACCACTTAGCTCACACACAGTAGGACATGTTTACACACCTCTGATTCATTCCCGATGAATCAGACCTGACACAACTCTAAGCAGTAGCATGCATGACAAACAAGCATGAATGAGTAGGCACAACAGGCTCAAACAACTCCTACTCATGCTAGTGGGTTTCATCTATTTACTGTGGAATGACAGGTCATGCAGAGGATAAAGGGGTTCAACTACCGCAGCAAGTAACAGATGAATCGTTGTTGTCCTAATGCAGTAAAAGAGAGCAAGAGCGAGAGAGTGGGATTATATCGGAATGAACAAGGGGGTTTTGCTTGCCTGGCACTTCTGAAGATAATACAGTTCTTCATCGGTGTCATCGATCACATCGTCGGAACATCGTCTACCGGGAGGGAACAGATACCGGCAACAAAGAAGAAATACAATCAATGCAATGCACAATATTATGCATGCTCATGACATGGCAATATGAATGTGTTTTGAGCTAATGCAACTAGCAATAGATTAGATGAAATTGGTTTGAATACAAGATTCAAATTCAAACTCCATATGTGATTATTCAAATGCCATTTAATTTATTTATGCCAAACAGCAGCTATAAGTTGTTCTAACATGCATGAAAATGGTACAGATGGATTCCTTGAATTTTTCTGATAATTTTTCATATATAATTTATTTAATTTGGAGTTACGGTTGAATTTCTACGAATTTTAGAAGTTTATACCATTTTCTGGATTTTCTGATTTATTTTAAATCCAGAAAATCATTTAATGCGTCAGCATGACATCACCTTGACGTCATCAGGTCAACAGGGTAGGTTCAGGTCAAACCTGACCAGTGGGGTCCACTGGTCAGTGACTGGGGCTGATTAGTGTCGCTGACATGTGGGCCCAGTCAACAGCCACGTCAGCTTAGTCAAAGCTGACGCGTGGGCCCACTGATATTAGTTAAAACTAAACAGAAACTAATCTACGATTAATTAGACGGCGGGGCCCAGCTGTCAGTGTCACAGGGGTTAATTAGCAGGGTCATTAGCCCCTAACGACGGCGCCACGTCAGCACGTCGGAGACCAGCCGACGGCGACCACAGAACACGGCGGGGGCACGCCGGACTTGCGCTAGGGCGTCGGATTGGCGTGCTGAGGGCACCAGGGCATAGCCCTCGCTCTTGCGCATCCAAAGAGCCAAATGGGAGGGGTTGGGGTGGTTCAAGCTCGCCGGAGTCGAGCTCGTGGCGGCGGCCGGCGTTCGGGAGCAACCGAGTATGGTGCTAGAGGGCACGGGAGGCGGAGCTAGTGGTAGCTGCAGGTTCGTGGAGGCGCGCTGAGCACACTGGTGTACTCGGGTGGGAGCTCCAGTGGCTGCAGTGACGGCGGCGACGAGGTCAGCGGCGGCCGGAGTTCGGCCGCGACGGAGCTATGGCCTAGAGCTCGCAAACGCGAGGGGAAAGAGAGGGGTTCTGCACGGAGGCTCACAGCGAGGTCGATGAGCAGCTCGGTGGTCTCGGGGAGGCGTCGGAGGCGGCGAATCGACAAGCAGCATCCGGCGGCCGTGCGTGAAGAAGACGGCTCGATGACAGCGATGCAGGGCGTCCGAGGTTGCTTGACTCAGCGGAGAGGATGAGGGCGAGGTAGCCGAGCTGCTGGGCACACCGGGGGATCGAGGGGGAGGCTCTGGGTGCGGCAACGGCGAGCGGCGGCGATGAGCTCTGCTCGGGCTGCGCGAGAGAGAGCAAAGGAAGGGGAAGGGGGTGAGAGCGCGGGAGAGTGAGGGAGAGAGGCAGGGAGGTGCGTGGCGCCATCTAGACGCGTCGGGGAGAAGGCGGCAAGCAGGACGTGGCCGGGGCGGCGTCGGCGCTCGCCACGCCTCGCCTCTGTCCTTCTGGCGAGGGAGGAAGACGACAGGGGGGAGAGCGGCGGTGGGCTGGGCCGTGCTGGGCCGGTTGGGGGCGCCAGGTAAGTGGCTGGGCTGCTGGTGGGCTACCAGGTAAGTCTTGTGCTCTTTTTTAATTTCTGTTCTGTTTTATATTTTGTTCTGTGTTGTTTTAGTTTAGTAAAATACTAAACCATTTAATAAAAATCCTGAAAATAGTTATGTGGCTAGAACTAAAATATACCAACCCACATAAAATGTTCCGGTATTATTGGACATATATTATTTATATATCAAATATATATCCAATGCAAATAGTTATTGATTTAATTCAAAGGCCCCAAAATAAATGTTTCAGTCACTCCAAAAATATTGGTTTGCATTTAATTCTTGCCAATATTTTTCAAAGCTGAAAAGGAACATTTTCTTGGACTCATTTGAGAAGATTTAAATGTTGATCATTTTTAGAAGGTTTCTGAGGCTTTGAAAATTCCTCAATTCAAATTTCATTTGAATTAAAACATGATGCTCACATGAGGTCTAGCCTAGAGCATAGCAGGACCAGGGATGTGACATGCTCCTGAGGGATTATGGGTACCTTGTAGTGGTCGTCGCTCGCGCGGTCACGGTGGTTTCCCGGCAGCTCCTGGAAGGTTTCGACTCCTAGCATCCCTTCTTCACAATCTTCTCCAACGAACGAGCAGGGTTCATCCTCCAGCGTGTACTCCTGGCCTGTCATGCGTGGCACGTAGGCTTCTTGGGATGTTACCCTGAACACCTCACCGTGGTGCCCCACACTCCATGTCTCCCAGCCCAGCGTGACGTCCTGGGGGTAATTGCATGGCATCCCACTCGGGCCATGGAAGGCGTCGCTTGTGCCCATGCTTGTTGCATGCGGTACAGGGGTGGTAGTGCCCCTGGCGCCGCCGTCCATGCTGGTGTTGAGGAAGCCCCCTGGCGCGTCTAATGGTGCATGGTGGCAGCATGGCCCGCCGAGAATCCCTGCAGCGACCTAAGGAGGAAGCTACTGGCAGAAGGGCGGGGCTCCCGAGGCCGCCGCGTCCAGTAGCTCAGCAACGCGTTCCAGCAGTGTGTCCCGGCCGCTTTCCATCAGTCGGAACCACAGAAGCTCCCTTGCCACGGTGAGCACTGCCCGCGTGTTTGCTTGTTCCCGTCGTGAGTGCGGCACCGTCGCCGCGGCATGGCTTGCTGCTCTGGCAGCGGCCCGTACTTGCCGTGGAGTGAGGGTAGATGACGCCCTGCCGCATCGCCCATGCCCTGCCGGATTGGACGGTGCTCATGCCGCCTGGAGCGCAGGGTTGAGGTCTTCATAAGCGAGCGGCGCCGACCGGGCTGGCCAGGCCGCCCAGCGGTCGGAGTTAGCTCTTGGGTCGTCGGACATCGCGGCCGCGGAGAGTCGGCAAGTCAGTCGTCGGAGAAGAAGCTCCGGCGCACCCCTACCTGGCGCGCCAAATGTCGGGTATGGGGTTCCGGGAAACCCTTAAGGTTCGAACACTGGGGTGCGTGCAAAGTCTTTTCCTCCCACCGATCTATGCCCTAGCTCGCTAAGATCTCGCGGATGAACTCGACGAACCCGCAACACAGAAAGACACAAGATTTATATTGGTTCAGGCCACCATTGTGGTGTAATACCCTACTCCAGTGTGGTTGTTAGTGTCAAAACTGGTGGATCTCAGGTAGGGGATCCTGAACTGTGCATCTAAGGCGGATGGTAACAGGAGGCAGGGGACACGATGTTTACCCAGGTTCGGGCCCTCTTGATGGAGGTAATACCCTATGTCCTGCTCGATTGATATTGATGATATTAGTATTACAAGAGTTGATCTACCACGAGATCGTAGAAGCTAAACCCTGGAAGCTAGCCTATGGTATGATTGTATTTTATCCCACGGACTAAACCCTTCGGTTTATATAGACACCGGAGGGGGCTAGGGTTACACAGAGTCGGTTACAAGGGAGGAGATCTACATATCCGTATTGCCAAGCTTGCCTTCCACGCCAAGGAAAGTCCCATCTGGACATGGAATGAAGTCTTCAATCTTGTATCTTCATACTCCAACAGTCTGGCCAAAGGATATAGTCTGGTTGTATGGAGACCCCCTAATCCAGGACTCCCTCAGTAGCCCCTGAACCAGGCTTCAATGATGATGAGTCCGGCGTGCAGTTTGTCTTCGGCATTGCAAGGCGGGTTCCTCCTTCAAAAACTCCATAGAATATTTTGAACACAAGGATAGTGTCCGGCTCTGCAAAACAAGTTCCACATACCACCGTAGAGAGAATAATATTTCCACAAATCTAATCTGTTGACACGTTTTGATAGCATGACATCATGTCATGGCCCGGTCTTTATTCGAACCGTTTTTCTCAACCAGCACTGCACATATCGCGAGGCGGTTTTCCTGACACGTCTTGTCAAAGCAGAGATCGTGTCCCCCTTATTATGGAATTCTCATCAATACGGACGCGGGTAACCCAATCGTGCCCGTTGGTGTGACTCCTCGATTTTAGGCAAGTCCCAAACGGCCGCGAGGAAAACGCTTGATATTCATCCTCTTTATGAAGATGCCAAGGCATGTCCTTTTTTCCCTCTCATGCTCAATCGAATCCTTCCCCCGCCTTGAGTTCCAACACCCAAGGCTTAGGTCAGGCGCTTCGGACCTTCAACCATGTCCAGATCCAACCTCCAAGGTCGTAGGATGACCTCCTCTGTCATAGAGGAGGACATCAAGAAGCTAAGAGAGGCCAGGTATCTGACCGCTAAAATCTCACACAGGCTGCCTGCCCGAGGGCAGGTCATCGCCACTCCCGAACCCAATGAGAGTGTTGTGTTCATCTCTCACTTCCTCCGAGGGCTAGCCCTCGCTCTGGATCCCTTTGTTAGGGGGCTCATGTTCTATTATGGGCTGGATTTCCATGATCTGGCCCCGGATTCCCTTCTTCATATCCCGTCGTTCATCGTCGTGTGTGAGGCCTTCCTTCGCATTACCCCACACTTCGGCCTGTGGCTCAAGACTTTCAATGTGAAGCCGAAGATGATCGAGGGGCGTCATGTAGAGTGCTAAGGTGCCGCAATAAGCAAAAGTGCTGATGTCTCGTGGCCAGAGGGTTCCTTCCCAGAGGTGTCCAGTTTATGGCAACGGTAGTGGTTTTATATCATAGCTCCCCGAAGTGCCAAGTGGGTAGCCGCCCCTGCCTTTCGCTTGGGCCCTCCACCACAACTGACGTCATGGATCAACAAGGGGCTGAACTGGGGGCCAGTAAATGATGTGCCGATATTGTAGAGTCGCATCCGAGATCTCCTTGAGAGAGATGTCAGCCTGGTCATGGTAATGCATGTCATCAGCCTAGTTCATCGAGTCCAGCCTTGCAAACATCGACCCCTCCGTATGTGGGAATTCAACCCAGAAGGATTGCGAACTATTCAGCAATTCCTTCACATGACACTCGAAGAGATGTACAAATTGTTCTTCGGACCCCAAATAGAGTGTCCGGACACCACCGATGATGCGGGTCTGAGCTGAAATCGCCCTGATACCCAAGTAAGTAATCCCATGGCCGAACATGTTGTCTTTCTATTTATCATAACATCATTATGAGAAGTCGCTCTTTGACCAGGACTGGATAACAAAGGCGAAGATTATCAGGTGTTCGCCCCCCCCTTCCCGAAGGCTTCGCCAATCCAGTACTAGACAGAATGCTCGAGCCGACGCCTTATCAGGCGCTCTCAGAGGAAGATAAAGGGGGGAATAAATAGGCTGAAAGCGGGCCTCACTCACTATTCGTCCAAACCGGAGGAATTGGCGCCTCCGCGAAAGAGGATAGCCGGGGAGAAGAATCTGACATTCCCTCTCCCCGAGGAAGGAAGAGGACCACCTCTGAAGACCCAGAAACAAAGGTTTCCAAATGGGGGAAGAAATCTTCGCTAGAGGGTCCTGCCTCAGAGGGAACTCTTGCCGCACAGTGTTAGCAAGGGGATCAGCCCTCTACCAAGCTGTAAGTAAACAAAAAGTACTTAATAGTAAAAATATCTTACATTACTTCTGAAGATAATAACCGAAGCATATATCTTGCAGTTCGGATCGTAGCCCTTCTCGACAGAGTTCGTCTTCGGGGGATCTTCTTCCAGAGATGATGGAGACCGAAACACCTCCCCCTGCCACCCCGCCTCATGAGGAGGGCGACCCTGAAGTGTCGTCGCGGAGGGTTTCTCCTGATACGCCAAGGCCAGAGGGTAATCCTTTGGCCACCCGAAGTCCCCAGTATTCGTAAAGAGAGCAATAGAAAGAGTCCGGAACCATACAGTGTGCGGTCGAACGTACTGAAGGATCCTCTGGAGCAAGCGGCCATCTCAGAAGCGCATCATACGCTAATGGGTACGGTGATTGAAAGGATTTCATCCGCCGAAAGGGGTTGCATGAAGCTTTTATGAGTCTGCCGAAAGGCTTTGAGGTACGTGAAATAATGTATGTTTTTGACAGTACCGCACACGTTAGGTGTGCCCTATGCAGATAGTAGCCCTTGAGACTCTGGTTGCCATCGAGAACGGCGACAAACAGAGGATCATAGTCCCGGGTAATAATTAGACCGCCTTCATGTGCAGGTGGATGAAGGTTCGGTGGCTAGCCGGACTTATGAGTTTGCCGAGCTGAAGCGGCAATTTGATGCGGCAGACGCCGACATCGTGCTTGTCAACAAGAGGCTCGACGAGGCATAGGGTTTGTGATTTCTCCGGTGATCTACACATAGTAAGAGGAGCATGATGCCAGTATCTTTAATATGTTTTTGACTGCAGATGGAGCTGCCGCCATGGAGACCCTTCGGGCAGAACTTGCCCGAGCCAAGGAACAAGCCAGGAATAGCAATGCGGCCGCTCTAAAGGCGGTCGAAGAGATGAGGACCGAAAAGGCCGCGCATTGCCAAAGCAAGGAAAGAATAGCCAAGATGGCCATTGAGTTGAAAGATGCCGCCGACCGATACCAGCATCTTGAAAAAGAAAGCCGAGCGAAGGCGACGGACCTGGAGAAGGCCATGTTAGCAGCCAAGGAAGCTCGCTCCAAAATCAGAGCGGCGAAGGAGGAGTTGCGTCAAGCTGGAGATATCGCAGCTGGAAGCCCTTTTTGTTGCGGACGAAGTTCGGAGATCCGGAGTATGCCCCTCTTGATCAACAATGGAGTTCTGCAGACGCGTACGCGGATTTGGCAGCAAGTGCTGCTGATGCGGCCGAGTACTTCAAGGATCAAAAAAATCATGAAGTGGAAAAGCTGTTCTGGTCACAGTTTGATGCTCCAATACGTCCGCTACTGTTGAATGAGCGAATGTCCAAGTGGGCCGAGCTCCATAGGTTGTCCGGACTTGCCATGAGGTCTGTTGTGGATCATCTGTGGCCGGAAGGGCCAAGGCCGAATAGTTACTTTAGTTTAGTGCAACAATTCCTTGGTGCTGTGCTGCACATCGACGCTATGGAGAGGTCGGCGTGCATAGAGGGTGCGCGGATGGCACTTGCCCGTGTCAAGACATACTGGGCAGAGATGGAGGCCACCACTATTGCAACACGGGGTTCGGCCGTAGGCCAAGTAGCTGCCGAGCACTACTTTGAAGAAGTCCTTGAAGGCGCTCGTTCGATAGAGGCTCAGTGCTCGAAGAATATTATGTTCTAGTGACATGTATTCCCATTGTAAAAACAATGTTATTTTTGATTTATAAAGGTTGTGTTTATACTTTTGCCTGAAAGTATTATGATGCCTCCTGTGCGGTCGTTTATGTATATATGTATATAACCTGAAAGATTGCAGTCATCGGCTTCCGCCCCCACACATATAATGCGGGGGTGTTCGCAAAAAAAGCGTATTCACACTTGATCCAATATCTTAGTCCATGAAGGAGGTGGTAGCGCAGCGAACGAGGCAATCAGACTATATTGCTTTAACACTTTCACTTAGCCATAGGAGTTTGACGGTGTGACTACTATATAGCCCCTGGTAGTTCCGCGCTTGTCCGAATACGGGGCGCGTACGTACATGACCGGGAAACGGCCCTTCTTTAATGCGGAGGAATCTCGAAGATTCTGCTAAGTCATCGAGTTGTTGACCAGTCTCGCGCTTTATCATGACAGTCGGTTTTCGGCTTTCTCTACTAAGGTGCTCATCGGATGAACCAGGGCACAATCGTAGTAGTTCTCTCGGTGCCGCCTTAGCCGATAGAGCGGAACGTAAGGTAGAAAACCACGGGAGCCGGGCAAACCCAATATTTGACCAAAGACATGATTGGGAGATGATGCATATAAGGCCAAACTCGCGACACCGAACACTCCCTAAGGTATTCAGTCATTATAATATATGTCGGGCTGAACAATGCCCTTAGTAATAAACCCCGAGTGTCCAGGTACGTGCAATATCCTGACGTGGCCACATGCCAATAACGTCAGCATCCTTCTCGGTTGTATTGAGTATCCGGATGACTTGAACAACAAGAGACAGTAAAAAAGATTTACGCAGGGTCTTAATCTGAAAAGAAACCTTTGAGCGGGTCCCTGCTGCACGTCTGCGCCTGTGTCTCCGTTGTGCCGTGTCCTGGACGGGTGTAGCATGATTGTCATCTGTAAAAAAAAGAACTTAGGTGAAATTTGTTGTGCCAGAAAATTGGTTATTATCAATAAACCATTGAAATTCAAGATAAGTCAAGTTGAGCCGAACTAGCCCTGATTACACGCGGGAAGCCCCTGGTACCGTCGATGAGGGTTTAACCATCAAACCAATCTCATGTATATGTAGTGATGTGCCGGACTCGTCTAACCATGTCCGTGGTCTTGACGACCTGTCATTTATTCTGGTTGGTGAGGACGTCTAGTGCTCGGCTGTTAAGGCCGCCGCACATTCGTCCACGCGTAGAGAACTCTCAATATTTCCACTAACTGTGATGGTGCCACGTGGACCGGGCATCTTAAGCTTGAGAGAAGCATAATGCAGTACTGCATTAAAACGAGTGAAAGTCGCTCTTCCGAATAGTGCTTGATAGCCACTTCAGAATGGAGCGATGTAGAAAGTTAACTTTTCGCTTTGGAAGTTGTCGGGAGAACCGAATACAACCTCTAGTAATAGGGAGCCTGTACAGCGGGCCTCTGGGCCTGGTATTACTCCCTTGAAGGTAGTATTACTATGGCATATTTTTGTCGGGTCTATCCCCATTTTGCGGACTCTGTCCTAATATATCAGATTTAGACCACTGCCGCTGTCCATAAGGACTCGTGTGAGGTCGTATCCGTTTATTATTGGGTCTAATACCAAGGCAGCCAATCCTTCATGCCGGATGCTTGTCGCGTGATCCCCGCGATCAAAAGTGATCGGGCAGGCCAACCAGGGGTTGAACTTAGGGGTGACGAGCTCTATGGCGCATATGTCTCGGAGTGCATGTTTGCTTCTCCTCTTCGTCACATGGATCATGTTTACTGTTTTAACCTCTGGTGGGAATTTTTTCTGTCCTCCAATGCTTTGCTGGCGAGGTTCGTCCTCGTCTTCGCTAGGTGTCTCCACCCCTTGTGTTCGGCGTTTAGCTTACAGGCCTGCTTGAAGACCCAACATTCTCTGTGGGTGTGATTTGTAGGTTTATCGGGGGTGCCATGAATCTGACATAGTTTGTCGAGAATCTTGTTTAGGCTAGACGGTCCATCTATGCTGCCTTTGAAAGGATTTTTTCGTTGACCTGGTCGAGAGCCCCTGAATTCGGCGTTGACCGCCGTATTATCTGGGATGTCTTCTTTATTTCGATGCTTGTTTTTACTGCGTCGTGGTTTTCCATTGCCATCCCTAACTTCGGATGTGCTTGGGTCGCTGGTGCTACTATGGGCCAACCGGCTATCTTCGCCCGTGCAAAAGCGGGTCATGAGGCTTGTCAGGGCTGCCATTGTTCTCGGTTTTTCTTGGCCGAGGTGTCTGGCGACCCATTCGTCTCGGATGCTGTGTTTGAAAGTTGCTAAGGCTTCGGCGTCTAGACAGTCGACCATTTGGTTCTTAGTGAGAAACCCATTCCAAACCTTTCGGGCTGATTCTCCGGGCTGTTGAATTATATGACTTAAATCGTCTACATCCGGAGGTCGGACATAGGTCCCTTGAAAATTAGCCCGAAAAGCGTCCTCGAGCTCCTCCCAACTTCCAATTGAGTTTTCGGGGAGGCTTTTCAGCCAGTGCCGAGCTTGTCCTTTAAGCTTGAGGGGTGAGTACTTGATGGCATGGAGATCGTCTCCGCGAGCCATATGGATATGGAGGATGAAGTCCTCAATCCATACCCCAGGGTCTGTGGTCCCGTCGTACGCCTCTATGTTCACTGGTTTGAATCCTTCTGGGAATTTGTGGTCCAACACCTCATCAGTGAAACATAGGGGGTGTGCGGCACCCCTGTATTTGGATGTATCATGGCGTTTGGATGGTTGTAGTATTCGGTTTTGATTTTGTGCCGGAGCACGCTTCCTAGATCTGGTCATACTGGATTTTTGGCGCAAGTCCTCACGTAGATCATGTGTTGACTTATGTGCGGCCTCGTTAGCTGCTCTATCGCGGTCACAAGGTGGTTGATCCGGCCGGTTGGCTGTTTTATTCTTCGGTTGTATGGGGTCTAAGGCCTCATCGTTGAATTCGGGTAATAGCTTGCGCTTTGGATAGCTCTTTGTGTGGTAACCTCCACCATACTTTTCTTCGTTATCGATCACTTTGTTCCACATGTTGTTGAGCGTATTTTCTTCGGACTTAAGCATTTGCTTTTGCTTCTTCAGACTCCTCGCTGTGGCAATAAGCCTTCTGCGGAGGTTCTCTTGTTCCAAGTGCGTTTCCGGGATGATGTGTGCATCTTCGTCGAGAATGTTTTCCTCCACAGAGGGGGTTTGATGAGGTTTATCCTCGGGGTCGCCGTGTTCGGACGTCGGATCCGTACTATGCCTGCCGTTTGCAGCTTCATCGTGCTCTGCCGTCGGGGCAATGTGGTCGTCGTTTCCTCTGGAATCAACTGGAGTGTTATTTTCTCTTGCGATGTTATTGTTGTTTTTGCCGAGGCGGGATTTGGAGCAGCACCTACGCCGACGCTTTGTTTGCTTCGAGGGGTCATCCTCCGCCGTCTCCTCCCGTTCCTCGTCATCGTTTTCTTTGGGTGTATCCACCATGTATATGTCATGTGATGAAGAGGCTGTCCAGTGTCCTGTGGGCACTAGTTCCTATTCCTCTCCTGCATCGTCGTCCATACCGTCGATGTCTTCGAAGTCGAAGTCGAGCATGTCGGTTAAATCATCGAAAGTGGCTACTAAGTGGGTGGTGGGTGGGCAGTGAATTTCTTCGTCATCCGCATCCCATTCTAGCCGGACATAGTTCGGCCAAGGTTCTCCTGACAAGGAGAGACACCTTAATGAATTTAGCACATCACCGAAAGGCGAGTGCTGAAAGATATTCGCAGAGGTAAACTCCATGATCGGCGCCCAATCGGATTTGATAGGCGCGGATGTAGGCGGCCTGGAGTCCGTGGCCGGAGACGAATCCAGTAGTTCGGCAACACGGCTCTCGTAAGGGGTGAAATCGGTATCCGACTCCATCGCCACTAAGAGTGCGGCCTCCATGGCGGGGTATATCCCTCCGTCCTCGGATGGCGCAATTTGCTCCGGATTAAAGGCCAGAGTAGTTGTAGGTGTGATCTCCTGGACACTGTCCGACGGCAGAGCTAGATCATGCCCATCGTGATCGTGCGGCGCACCTGACATGGGCTCGAATCTGTCGAAGATCAAGTCTCCGCGGATGTCGGCAGTGTAGTTTTAAGTTTCCGAACCTGGCCTCATGGCCAGGGGCGTAGCTCTCGATCTGCTCTAGATGGCCAAGCGAGTTGGTCCGCAGTGTGAAGCCGCCGAATATGAAGATCTGTCCGGGGAGGAAAACCTCACACTGGAACGCATTGTTACCGATGATCGAAGGAGCCATCGAGCCTTATGGTGACGGCACAGTGGAACTCTCAATGAAAGCACCAATGTCGGTGTCAAAACCGGCGGATCTCGGGTAGGGGTTCCCGAACTGTGCGTCTAAGGCGGATGGTAACAGGAGGCGGGGGACACGATGTTTACCCAGGTTCGGGCCCTCTTGATGGAGGTAATACCCTACGTCCTTCTCGATTGATATTGATGATATGAGTATTACAAGAGTTGATCTACCACGAGATCGTAGAGGCTAAACCCTAGAAGCTAGCCTATGGTATGATTGTATGTTATCCTATGGACTAAACCCTCCGGTTTATATAGACACCGGAGGGGCTAGGGTTACACAGAGTCGGTTACAAGGGAGGAGATCTACATATCCGTATTGCCAAGCTTGCCTTACACGCCAAGGAAAGTCCCATCCAGACACAGGACGAAGTCTTCAATCTTGTATCTTCATAGTCCAACAGTCCGGCCAAAGGATATAGTCCGGCTATCCGGAGACCCCCTAATCCAGGACCCCCTAATCTGAAGATCCCTACCTGGCGCACCAAATGTCGGATGTGGGGTTCCGACAAACCCTTAAGGTTCGAACACTAGGGCGCGCGCGAAGTCTTTTCCTCCAACCGATCTACGCCCTAGCTCGCTAAGATCTCACGGACGAACTCGACGAACCCGCAACACAGAAAGACACAAGATTTATACTGGTTTGGCCCATCGTTGTGGTGTAATACCCTACTCCAGTGTGGTGGTGGTGGATTGCCTCTTGGGCTGATGATGAACAATACAAGGGGGAGAACAATCTCCTGAGGTTGAGGTGTTGTTGTGCTTGGCTAACTTGTGTGGGTGAGAGTGGGCTGAATCTGTCCTCTCTCTGTGGTGGTGGCTATTCCTACTTATATAGGCCCTAGTCCTCTTCCCAAATACTGAGCGGGAAGGGAGCCAACAATGGTGGGCAAATTTGAAGGGGGACAGCTAGTACCAGCCATCCTGACAAAAGGTGGTCTCCGCCTGCGAAAGGCTCTGGTGGTGACGCCGTCTTGGGCTCCACGATGACCTCCGTCTTGCCGTCCTACAAAATGACAACCTTTTCCTGATGCCTCGGTACTCCTCACCTGCGCCGGTTTCCTTAGCACCAAAGAGGAAACAAGGACGCTGCGCGCGCTGGCGCCCGCCTGGTGTCGATCGTCATGGCTCACATCACGAGAGCCTCGTGAGGTTCGCCTCGCCTTGATATCTCCGCTCCTCGCGAGCCTGCCTGACTAGGCCACTCTAGCGGAGGTCTTGCATCGTCCGCCTCGTGAGGCTCGGACCCTCGCGAGGCTCGGCCCCTTGCGAGGGTCTAGGATGCCTTGTTGATGAAGATGGGTCGTACGGCTTGCTGGCTTAGCCACGCAGCGGGCCGCAGGCAGGCAAGTCTGGGGACCCCCATTCTAAGAACGCCGACACTATGGTGTTTATTAAGGATCCATGCAAAGTAAACTAGCATCTGTTTTTGAAATGGATGGTTATAGGTTTAGACAGAAGTTAAGTTTCAGCAATGCCCTTGCGGCAAAGCAAACTAAAATGTATCATTTTGCCTCAGGACTCTGCATATTTAAAGCATAACGCACTGAAAAGAACACACAAGTTAAACTAAAAATCAAAATAAAAGTTGGGGTAGCATGCCTGTGAGGGAAGGAGGTCGAGGGAAGCAGGGTGCACAGTGGGCGAAGGACGCACAAAGAAGATGAGTTACCTTGTCACTAGGCTGCGAGGCGACCTCGATCTTGGAGTTCCTTGGGTTGGAGTTCATCGGCAACGAGTGGTGGGGCTGCGATAGGGGACAGGTTGGAGCGGTGGCCCTACAGAGATGATGATGACATGAGGTGTTGCGGCTTGGAGCAGCAACAAGAGAAATAGAGGAACCACCAACATGCTGTTGGCAAGGTTGCACCTGAGGTTGGAAAACATGGTTAATTAATTAACTCATCTAATGTAATCATCCAAGAGTTCTAGTCTTGGGTATGTATAACACTAAACAAAATTTTAGAAATTGAACTGAAGTAGAATATGAATTTGAACTAAACAAGAATAAGAAATTAAACTCAGCTAAAATAACAAATAGTTGAACCTTTCTTTCAGTTCACCTATTATCATGAAATAGTACCAGACTGTAAGGTTTAATACATGAAAGCAGAAATATATAAGCAGGCATCGCCGCCCGAAATACTTAGTGCACCAGAGAACCTGCACTGCTA
The DNA here is from genome assembly GCF_018294505.1 of Triticum aestivum. Taxonomy (NCBI): domain Eukaryota; kingdom Viridiplantae; phylum Streptophyta; class Magnoliopsida; order Poales; family Poaceae; genus Triticum; species Triticum aestivum. Next base: position 600,504,959 of record NC_057797.1, on the reverse strand, counting down.
GATTTGTTGAGAGAGTACTGAGGGCAGTACATCCCCGTGGCAGATAGGTAATTTCAAGTTCTATATGAACCAGCACTACTGGATTTGTTAAGAAAGTACTAAGGGAAACACATTGCCTCCAAAGCTTCTGGGTGCAGGACAAAACACGTCGTGCTTGGCCGCCTAGGATGCGTCCATCGACGCATCGCGTACTCAGAAACTTGAGGAGGTGCTTCAAGACTAGCCAAACCTGCTTATTGGAGAAGCCAGGAGGCTTCATGGCCTCTAACACTTTCCAGTAGCATTACCATAGTTGGAAACAATGGTGTTTAATCAAATGGTTCAGGGATCACTCCCAGTCAGTCCCACTGCTACCTGTGCTGCAGAGAACATGAATATAAAGCAGACGGTGACTCATCAATTTTTCTTTATGATATATCTAAACTTATAGAATTTTCAAACTTGCACTAACGATACTTTAGGTGATATATCTAAACTTTACAGAATTTTGAAGAAACTCGCTGCAAATCATTACTTATTTAGGATATATATCTAAACTTACATAATTTTGAAACTTGCACTGACGATATTTCCGCACACACACCAACTATTTCTGTGATTTTTCATGGACTAACGATAGTTGCACACCAAACTAATACTAAGTCTGTTACAAAAATTCTATATCACATAGTTGAACGGGCTCTGTTCGTAGTGGTGTACGGCCTGGGGTGGCGGAGGTGAACTGCCTGTGCACTGAGGCGGCGGTGGGTGACACCGGAAAATTGGCCCATGACACAGCATGGGTTGTTCGCCGAGAGGATGCCACACACGGCGTGGTGAGTGCACGATGCGGCAGCGCGAAAAGGAGGGGCCGTGGCGATGGTCAGGGCGCAGGGCCATGTTGTTGGCTGGTGGTGTTGGTTAGGGAGCAGGGTCACGACGATGGGCAAACAACAAAGTATTTTGCAATCAACCAATATAATCCAATATCAACTGGTTGAAGTGAACTGAACTATTATATTTTTGCTTTTTCCATTACACACACTGAACTTATCAAGGGAGATAGAAGTGAATTGAAGGGATTTGAGTGCTGCAGTGGATCTTGGCTTCAATAGATCATGGCAGTAAGTAATATTCCTCAGTCCAAATAAGTGATTTTTTTTGTTAAGCAGCAGGAGCAGTTTACATTGGGTTTGGAACTTTGAATTAAACACATCAGGTAGGGGGTGACCATCTATCTATCTACAGTGGCATTGGGTGTGTGTATTCCTGTATCAAAGACTCAATTTGTTGTTGTGCATATCAAACTTTTTAAGTGTTACTCACGGCTAAATAGATAGAATGTGTATGTTTTGTTCAGTACACCATGTGATGCAATTACAAAGTCTATTTCTTTCTAAAACAAGCAATATTCACAAAGGACCTAATTTCTAGGATCAGAAGGCACTTGTCTTGAACTGACAGATTTACAACAAGTAGACCAAATTCGTGAACTAGATTAGCCGAATTTCTACACACACAAAAATGCACGGTGGGAACTTGTCGGACAGGAGCGGGCGAACTGCACGGTGCATCGCTGCAGCCATCCTCATTTTACTTCGAGCTCCTAATGGCGTTGCTCCTGCTGAAGTGGAGAGTAGGGGAGGTGGAAGATGGGGGCTGACCTGCGGATCCCACCGGCGACCACCTACTGGAGCTCCTCACCGTCTAGGAAGTAGAAAGAAAGGAGAGTGTGCATGCATGGCGACATCGTCCTTGTCGTCATGGAGACGTAGGACTGCTGGAGACACTGCAAAGCAACACAACAATATTACATGTTTTCTAAAGTTGAGTAAAACATGTTTGAGATTATCAACAGTACACATATCGTATCTTTCAGCAGATCAACTAGTATATCTGAATGTGTAAACATAGAACAACTAATTTGAATGGATATCTATCATGGCTGGAGAGAAGGACTTGCAGTGGCTAATATTAATCGAGCAAAAAAACAATAGATAAGAACGATGCAATCCAGCGAGGAATTTTGTTATTTGAGCTTGAACTGATTAGCAAAACCACCCATCTATTATTAGAACTTACAAGCAGAAGAATATGCACTCCTGCGTAGTGTGGAGCTGAACCCAAAATTTATCAAATGATCAGCTGTTATTTGGGTTGTGTGAGCTGCAGAAAAGAAACCAAATGTATCACCAGGCCAAGTTCTGAACTGAACCTCTGGGCGTTCAAAGTTCTAAATTGACCCTCTTTGAAGCTGAGAGAACAAAGTCGCATGGGGTTGACAGGGGTGTTGACGCACAGGGTTCTCCCGGTGGCATTGAACGGACAGCGGTGGCGGAGGTGAACGGCCTACGTGCTGAGGCTGTGGAGGGCGACGCTGGAACATGGGGCTGGGGCACGGTGCGTGTTACAGGAATTTCTTTGAACTCCCATGGTAGTAATACATGGACTTATGTGATGATAGGAATTCTTGGACTAGCACGCGATGGTACAGCACACACGATAAACATTCTGAAGTCATCTAAGCTACAACATTTGGCAAGAATGAGCTACCTACAAATGAACGTGAACAAAGTAAAAATGGTGCTCCATTGCACTGAGTCAATTTAGCAAACACATGGCGTGCACCTGAGCCGGTGATTGAAGTTGATGGAGCAGAGCAGCATCGAATGGCACCAGCCACTAGCTTCCATGTGCGGGGGCAGGGGAGGAAGAGGTGCCGGGGGGGCATATCCAGTCCCGTACACGACGGAGGCAGGCGATGGGCGATGTTGGTGGCCGGTGGGTGGCGCGACTGGAGGAAGGCCGGCGGGAACATGGGATAGAGGGTGGCCGGGGGTGCACAGGATGGAGGATGGCTGGCGGGCGCGCCGGGTGGAGGGTAGCCGAGGGCGTGCGGGGTGGAGGGTGGCCTGCCGGAGCGCGGGATGGAGGTTGGCCGGCAGCGCGCGGGGTGGAGGGTGGCCGGCGGGAGCGCGGGATGGACGTTGTCCGGGGGCGTGCGGGGTGGAGGCTGGCCAGGGGGTGCGCGGGGTGGAGGTTTACCGGTGGCGCGCGGGGCGGAGGGAAAGGCTGGCGAGTGGGAAGAGGTGGTTGCAGACGACTTGAGTGGGTGATTTGAATTTTTTCGCATGGGCGTACTGGTTCGAAGAAAATTCATCTCGTTCTCTATATGGCGCTGGAAAACAGAATATTATTCTATTACTAGTAACAAAATAGCACTGTCCTATTGTTCATTGCTCTATTGTGTTATTTTGCCAGCATATTCCATGTGCTGACCCATTTCAGGCTGCAACATATTATGTTGCAGACTTTTCAGACGACGAGTAAGATGCCATAGGTCGTTTATCATGCACTCAGCTATGCCGTTGGAGTTGATGGACTCGCTTTATCTTCCAAGCCTTCCGCTGTTATCTTAGTAGATGGCCTTAAGCCATATTTATTGTAATAAGTTCTCTTTTGAGACATTCGATGTAATAAGTGTGTGATTGCTACTCTGTTATAAATCCTTCGAGTACTGTGTGTGTCGGCATTACCGAGCCAGGGATGACACTGAAGCACAGAGACTTGACCGTCTGAGGTCGGGTCGCTACAAACAAGCTCTTACAGAAAATAAAAAAATGCAATGCTCTTTAAAAATAAAAAATGGCATGCTCTTTGTAATAAATATGCTGCCCTTTTTAAAATAAAAATGTCATCCTCTTAAATAGCAACAATTCCATGCTCTTACAAATAAAAATGGCACGCTCTTTAAAATAAAACTAGCAGATGCACCCGCGCATTTGCGCGGCTAGACTTTGGTCATTTTTTATCAAAGTTAAATTTGTATTTGTATTGAAGTCCATATTTTTTTAGCTTCTCACCGTTATTTCAGTGTTGGTTATCTCAATCTATTTTTTAGGTTCCTCGGCTTTTTGTTCCCTTTTTTGCCTATCCACTAAATGGTCCTAATCCATGAGAGCAACAACAAATGTGTATGAACGTTGTAATAATTCAAATAACATATATCTACATATTTTTGCTTACAATATACTGGTTATAGAGTTTTGACTTGCCATAGCTATATTTTTGTTTTCATATTTGTATTGCTTCAAATTTTAATTAGGTTTGTATATTTGAAATTATATATTCTTTCATATATAACACACATTTGTAACATATATCTCCTTCTGACTGAAGGCTTTTCATCCATTGCATGTACTTGTGCAACAATTCTTTTACTCATTTATTTGTCCTCTACATGATTTATATCCATCTATTCAGAATATTTACTGAGAGCTGTGTGTATTAGATGGCAAGATTTGCACACATGTTTTTACTTGGAAAATGAAGGTCATAATATTATATGACATAACAACCTTCGATTTGGAATTGTTTTTGGCTTCAACACCACTATCGCTAATCTCTCTGTATTCCTTTGATTATATGTATTTCGAACACCCTTCAGTTTGCAGTTTGGATTATTAGTACACTTTGCATTTCTTACTTTTAGTATGATGTGTATGTATGAGCTATTTATGATCACTTATGCCTTGGATTTTTATTTTTGGTGCGATCGGATCTGCGTATTAGACGACGAAGAAGTAGTTGGAATGCTGTGTTAGAAAAAAGTAATTGAACCTTCATTTTTCTGAGGGAAAATTGGGTTCATATTACTGTATAGCTTACGGTATAAAAAAGTCTGAACCCAATTACGCATAGCCCACGTATGGAGCATGCACAGGCCCAAATTTTCTGTGTAGTCCCATTGGAGTCAAGGTCACCACACTGTATAATTATTTTCAGAGTTATTATAAACATAGCTCATATTTCTCTCAAGATAAATAGTACTAAAACAATTTATAGGGCGTACATGTTCAGAACTTATCCTAGGTCTCGTTCGATACCCACGGAACTCCCAACCCACATTTCTTCCAATTTGCCGCCGGCGACGAAAAGTATGACCGCCGACCATTAGCAAATCAGACCCTAGGCTATCCTCGATCTACTTGTCACTTATTTTCTTCGAATTTCTCTTTCTAAGGGTAGTTGCGCAGGTGGGTGGGTCAGTGCGTGGAAGGTGTCTCAGAAGGGCGTGAATCTGCACCAACCTCATTGAGTCTGGCGAAGCGGCGGGGAGGGCCATGTCGAACACCGCGCGCTGCTGAACCAACTCATGGCTGATGGCCAGCGGCTGTGGCAGAGAGGCTAGAAGTTGGTGGCGCCGAGGAGGCGGTGTGGGAGCACCGGTTCGCGGATTTTCTGGACGAAATCATGCGATTCAGTCTAAGTTTGTTGTTGGCAAGGCAACGATGTCAGCGCAGCGAATGGCACAAAAGAATTGTTGTTCGGAGGGAGGATGCTGAAGTATGGCGGGATGGATAGAGGGTGGCCTGGCTATGGTCCATGGGAGGTATGTGGTTAAAGGAGGCAAGATGCATATAAGGAGATTGTTGGATAATCAAATAGCAGCAAGATGTTTGCGGCTTCTAGGGACGGTGTTGCTCCTACAAATTGTAAGTACCGGTTAATGAGATGCATTCCTCATGGTTGCTCCATATCACTATGCAGTGTTGTATGATTTTTGTTGTTTTTACTATGTGTTAATAAGATAGCTTTATTTTATCTCCATGTCGGTAAAGCCGGTGACCGCCAGCAGATGAAAACATGTGGTTCGCTTGCTTAAAACTCCCTTCGTCCCAAAATAAGTGTCTCAAGCTTAGTACAGCTTTGTACTAAAATTAGTACAAAGTTGAGACACTTATTTTGGGACTGAGGGAGTATATACAAAGCATGCCTAGGCTTTTTCTCTAAAAATAGAAGGATTCCATTTATTAATTGAAATTTGTTCGTGTGTTAATCGATATAAAGTGATTGATCTATTTACACGTCTTGTCAGTGCTGTTTATGATATTGAAGATTTTATCATGGTTTTCTTAAACTGAACAGGTGGTATAAGTTCTAGAAGTTTTGTTACCAAGAACGATAAACTGACAGAAGTAACAGTACCTGATTTTGATAGTCTTGCATAAGTGTAATCTTGTGCTATTTGAGTTGTTAAGCAACCTGACGCCAATTTTTTTTATAGATGACTGTAGTTCATCTCTACTCTGGTAATTAGATTAGCTTCTAAAAAGTAATCTGCAGCCTTGCATAATATTTTAGTTCATCTCTACTCTGGTAAATAATTATTCAAAAATATTAGTGTTACTAAATAATTGTTTCAGTTTTTTTGAATTTTGGTCAAATATGGTCAAACTGTGGTCAAACAATGGTCAAACTACTTATTCATGAAATATTAGTGTTACTAAATAATTATTTCATTTTTCTGAATTTTGGTCAAATCTAGTCAAACTTTGGTCAAACTGTGGTCAAACTAGGGTCAAACTGTGGTCAAACTACTTATTCAAGAAATATTAGTGTTACTAAATAATTATTGTTTTTTAGAACAATAGTTTCAAATTCAAACAGTGAAATGTGTGACTTCATGCTCAAGCTAAATTCCTGAGGGTTAATAGGATTGACATCTTACTATTGTCAGGAAAACAACAAGTGCAGACTTGGAAACGAGGGAGAATAGAACCCGGAAGTTAAGCGTGCTCAGGCTGGAGTAGTGAGAGGATGGGTGACCGTTCGAGAAGTTATATGATTTGGAATGATGAGGGGTGATTAGAGATTAAAGGTTAAATTGAGCAGTGATGAGGGGTGATTAGATATTAGAGATTAAAATAATTTAGAAATTTGAAATTCTAAAACAAATTCTAAAAAAAATAAAAAAAATTCCAAAAAAATATCATAAAATTTCCTTTAGTACCGGTTGGTGTTACCAACCGGCACTAAAGGTGGACCTCCAGGCAGCGAAAGGCCCTTATGAACCGGGACTAAAGGCCCTTTTTCTAGTAGTGTTATATTATAATAACTATTATCCTTCTTACAATTCTGGATCTCTCAAGTACTCTTACAATATCTCGGTAAATACAAATAGACTGTCTCACTATTACATTACTAAGCTAGTGACCCATTAATTTTTTGGAAAACTTCCTCGGTCTCCTAGGTGTTGCATCTCCTACTTTATCTTCAAACTGAGCGCTTATGAACCGGAAGTTGGTTCATATCTGTCAATAAGATTTTTTTTCATTATTTTCTTATAAACTGCAAAGGCCTTATGAAATAGACTTTTTGGTACCAAGAACAATTAACTGAAAGATAGATGGTGGATTTGCTTTGTTGCTAAGTCTAAACGTGAGAACCTTGTTTTTGGACAGAATGGCGGTGTCGACAAAGCTAGTGATATGTACAACAATAGAGAGGCCGTTGATTTGCTTATATGTGGTTCAGCAATTATAAGTTACTGAAGCAATGTACTTTCCTGTCTATTGTGAATTTCTTCAAATTGTGGGGTGAATCCTAATATTTCAAAACCCTAGTCTTGTAGTATGTGCTGGTCTCATACAGATTTGGTTAAAATAGCATGTACATAAAGGAAACTACACAAAGAAAGTTTTCAATCTGTTTTCGGGTAAGAACATTGCTAACATTCACACTTATATTAATCTAATAGGTATCCTTGTTATCCTTGTCGATGTCAAGTACTCTTACTTATGTTGGTCGATGCAAATAGACTGTTGTACTATTTATTTCATAAGCTCATCCTGATGATTCAGGCGAGAAGAAGTTTAGTGTGGCTTCCTTGGACGTCGAGTTGCGTGCCACATGAAGCAATTGGGCGTCAAGCTACGCGTCGCATGGTAATTTTTGCTAGTTGATAATGAACAAACTTGATGATTCCCCTTGATGATTCAGGTGAGAAGAAGTTCAGTGTGGCTTCGTCGGACGTCAAGTTGCGTGCCAGGTGAAGCAATTAGGCGTGGGTTCGTTGGACGTCAAGCTGCACGTCGCGTGGTAAATTTTTGCTAGCTGGTAATGGTGGGGCGTCGAGTTTCATTGTTCCAACAGGCTTCGATTTTTCTTGGTGGCATGTTCGAGTTGCACCCGCTAACTCGTACTTCATGGACGTGTGCTTGTGTGTGTGGCAGGCTTTGTATATATGGGTTGTTGTGGTCGGCGTGTAGAGTTCTGACCGTGTCCGTCTTATTTTCATATCGACCAGTTTGGAATTGTGGGCAGTGTGGTTACGTATGTCCGTACTGCACATGTAGTCTTATTCGTTCGTTGTGTCTGACTCCTTGATGGAAACGCATCTATTTTTTCTTGTATCCCGGGCTATCCTTGGGCTATAACGGACAGATTTACTACCAAGATATCTTTACGTGACATGTTGCACTGGTTGTACATGTCAATATTTATATGTTATGTTTATATCTTTTAATCCCAACCGTTGATATCTAAAATTAACGATCAATATAATTTCATCTACGTGGATTAACGTGATGGATTGTTTTGCTCTTGTCTTAATTATATAATATATATATATATATATAGATAGATAGATAAAGCAAATTGGGTTTCTTTCGTCCATCATGGCATTTTTCAGAAAAGTCTCTCTATTTCAGAGAATTCAACCCATAGTCCTGTTTGAAGTTAAAACGAATCGTTATTTTCATATTTTACACAAAAGTTTCTGTCTTTTCTTGAAATCAACCCGATGTCCGGATTTAAGTCACACCCGAACCGTTATTTTACATTTTTTGAAAACCTCCTGATGTTTTTTAGATAATTCATCCGCGGATCATATTTAAGTCAAACAAAAGCTTTTTAAAATCATCCATGTCTTTTAAACCGTAACTCCGATTTGAACGTGTTATATATGAAATTTAATTAGAAAAATATGTAGTATATGAATATGAGATTATTTTTACCTGTTAAGTATTTTTAAATATTATTTTGGAATATATTTGAGTCAAACCAAATGATTTTCTAAATTATCTGTATCTTTTAAACCATAACTTCGATTTTAACATATTATATATGAAATTTTATTAGAAAAATGTGTGAGATCTAAATATGATGTTAATTTTACCTGCTAAATATTTTTAAAATATTGTCATGGAAGCAAACTCATAATTTATAGCGCAAGATTCGTTTTTTTCATACCGGCGGCGATCCGGATTGCAAATAAACACCCAACTATAACCATATACAGAAAAGAAAACATCGATAACTACACATGCATACATCTGAAAAATATCGCAGGAGAAAACAACATATTTCTCATCGCGGGAGTGAGAGAAAGCGAGCGAGAGAGAGAGAAGGAGGGAGAGGGAGGAGAGAGAGGGAGAGAGAGGCGCCTTAGGATTAACCATATTCAACACATGTTTTTTTGTTGTTTTGTGTGAACACCGAGGCCATCGCCGGCGAGGATGAGAAGGAGGATAAGCGGCAACACAAATATGATGCCCCACAAAAATAAAGGAGATGGACCTATTGTGGTCTTGAGTGATGGTTGTTGAGTTAAGAGCGTGTGTTATGTTTTCTCTCCCGTTGCAACACACGGGCTCTTTTGCTAGTAAAAAATAAAATGATGTTGTTGTAATTTTAAGATGAGTAGGAGGCGTGCCTGACTTTTTTTGTATGATATGACTCTTCCTATAAATTGTTCTATAGTGTAGTTCTTGTTTGCATTTTTTCTCCAATGTTTTGCACGACAGTTGTGAAACGGATCATCTTTTTTTTGGCGAGGTACTATATCATCTTGTCGACTTAGACCAGAAACACAAAAAGATTGCTGAGCATTGTTAACTTTACTTTGAGATGTGCAGATCAAACGAAAATTATCTTATAGTACAAAATAACCTTGAAAATGCCATATCCAGAATCCTAGAACTGCATTCCAAAAGTTTGATTTGTCTCAGGTATTTCCACTGTAATCAGCTTGAAACATTTTTTTTTTGTAATACAGGCACAAGTCCGTAAAAAAACTGGAGGCGAAAGCTTTGCTTTGCCTCAATCTAAACCATACCATAAGAGGTACCTCTGCCTACCACACTATATTTCTTCTTGGGAGGTACATCAGCACTACAGTGATGATAACAATCCAAAAGCCCATAAACGATGCTCAGCGCTGATTGAGATGACAACATTAATATCTGAAGAACCAAACATAAAAGGTACAGATGTATCATCACAAACACAGTAAAATCACGAGCCCATGGAATGGATGGTAGCCCGATGGCCCTAAAATAATGCTATGTAACAAATGGAAGAACGATCAACATGGCCCTAGGAATAACAAAACCGTCTAATAAATAGATTCAATGTACAAGACTAACTAATGGTTATCCCTATGAGTATAGAAAAAAATCATTTGGAGAAAATTGAATGCCATTTGGTGACCAGCAGCAAGAAAATTTCCAAAAGAACTATTTCAAAACAGATCTACTACACTGATTACATCAGGTGCAGTAGACTGGCATGCCCAACTGCACTGCCCTCACACATATTTGAACTTGGTCTTCAAACAACTTAACTTGAGGGTGCCCAATTTCCATTAATTTCATATGTTCAACAATCTCTCAAGTAACTGAAAAATTCTTATACATGGCCTGGAAGCAACATATGGTATCCTAAGAATAGTACTGAAGCCTTTAGCTTCACCTCTCTTCTCAACAATCCTAAATTTTGCTACTAATTATTGAATCAAACGATACCCGTACCCACCATACACTAAAATACGAAGACATATTCCAGAAAACTCATTCCTCTCTACCCTCATAGAGTTGTCGTCATCCACTTGAATAGACCTGAGAAAACAGAATATTTTTAGTTTTGAGGAGCATACCAACAAACAGGTAGAGACCAACAACAAACAAGAACACATCACACTTGAAGATAGACTGAGGCTTTACTATCTTAAACTGAAAAAAACACAAGGGAAGTTTGGATGTACCAGATTTATGAGAATCACATGAACACACTAGCTACAGGTATGAATCGCAGGTTCTGTAACTACAATTTCAGTGCAACCTAAATCATATCTTGTACCAAACTGTACGAGATACAATTGGATAAGAATGAAATAAAGGAGATAAAGATTACAAGTTGTCCACGCATCATCTCACGAATATGAATTACGTAGCATCAAAACTTAAATATCTTTAAAAGCAGGCTAGCACATGATGTGAACATGCTGACGGAGTACCTACCACTAATTCATGGAAATAGTAAATTGGAGCACAACCAGGATGACAACAGAAAGTCTTGCTACAGCAGAAAAATTGATCGACTAAAATAAATGCACGTCTCTATTCTAGTGGTACAGTAAATACAGGGTAGAAGATATTAACCATATTTGAATGGATGGCTCTGCAAGATAGGAAAATAGGTTAAATGTGAACAAAATCAAAGTCTTACAGTATATAGGAATTTCAGACAAAAATAATGGTGCTGAAATTCTTTACGAATCCATGGCTACGGAAAAATTAAATTGATGGAGTATAGCTAGAATCACATTTACTCATAAAAAATAGCACATTCCCATCTGGTGTATGCTACAAAAAACAAAGAAGCAATAACCTGAAGGAAAAATCACATTTCCCTGTTATACATGATTACTCTTGCATTGAGAGCAGGTTAAACCAAAATATTAGTGAAGATTGAATGGCTGGATGAGGATCAGTGTCCACCTCTTGGCAATAGAAATAAATCAGACTCTAATTTTTGCAGCTTCTGTGAATACTGACAGGCTGGGAGACGGTCAGTGTCCGATAACATAAGGTGTCCAACCAACCACATATAAAAATCTAGCAGTTCAGAGTTAGCCCACATTCGCCAGCCGATGTAAGAAATTTGAGAGTCGAGTTACGAGATGTGGGGCCAACATAAAATAGGAGCATGTACAAATAATACATTTCCAAACTTGCATCCGATATAGATTGCATTTCTTCTTTACATCGACATAAAATAGGAGCACACCCAGCTATATCGTTCTGTTCATTTCACCATGTATCAACAGATCAAAGCTAGAAATAAATAGGTGCTTAGCCATCCAGCGTTCGCCTAAGCTCAATGTGAAAATATGAGAACCAAACCTGAGAACGTTTAGTGTACTACAGGTGTATGCAGTGCTTTCAAAGAGGTGACAAAGAGCAACAAATGTACCATGAACTGGAAAAAGAAAAGCTGATCCTGCATCTTGCACTTTTCGCTAGTTGATACCATGTCTCACTATTATTCAGGTCTGCACCTACAATGTCTCACTATTGTTCAGTTGTACACCTAGAGAAATTCAGAAGCCTTCGACATATAGACAGCCACAGGTCAAAGTGAAAATCCATACTTTTACCAGGACGATTCAAGTTTAAGAAAAGACACATTTGTGTTCTTTAGCAAGATTAGCTAATTGATAGGTTTAAATCTCGATTTGTTCAGAATATGATTGCCCTAGATGGCAGTGGCTCAAATAACTCAAAAACTAACTAAACATTGTACTCCCTATCAACAAGCCGGTGACATTGTGCATTAAGATTACATTACTTGGGCATGAATGTTCTGTGCTTCTTTTTGGGGCATGATTTTTTGCTGCGAGGCTTGTTTTTTCACATTTTCTTGAACTTTACCCTTTATGAGTTCTTTATGTGCCTTCTGCAACAGAGCATATTTACAATGATGGGATGACCATTGTCATACAGTAACAACATCCTAACTCCATTCTAAGTAAATGGCTGAAGATGGTATTTCTCAATACTATGTGACAGTCTAGTTCATTGAAAACGGTGGAGCTCCAATGAAGAAAAAAAGGGACAGTTTATCTATAACAGAGTAGAAATAGGGCCATCGCCTTTGGCTGGATCTAAGAAGATACTGTACTGTTGTTCCTTCTCCGCAACCTTCTTCTCCTCGTACACCATGACATCCACCTCCTCCTTGAATTGATCCCACCTCCGAGCGCCAGTCTCCACCATCAACCTGCATCAGTACATCACCTCTTCATTATCCAAGATCCTCTCTTCTGTTTCTTTCTCTTCTTCTGCCTCGCTCCCAAAAACCAAGAACCCTAACCCTAGAAATTATGAAATTTGTGGAGGAGGAGGAAGAGGAGGGAGATCTTACCGGCGAGAAGAAAGCCGGCAAGGGAGAGCGACACCGGAGAAGGCCATTGTCGCCACCCAGCTCGCATCGGATCGTTGCACTGCCTATGTCGCCTCGGTTCGCTACCGCATCAGAGGCGAAAAGTGGACTACTTCACGCGCGAGAGATGGGAGGTGGCCTCGCCTCCGGTTGGCCCCTCTGATGCCGCCGATGTCGTCACCTCCGCCATTGAGGAACACCTGCCCGAGCCCGTGAAAACTGCACGCACCTGATTGGAAAAGGTTCATGTACGGGGTGAATGGGCTAGCTCCTAGCGACCAGCAAAAGCCCAACCGTTTCCATCGACATAATTTTACAGTGGGCAAACATAATTTTACATCGGTTATTAAGCCGGACCATCTCTCGGTCGATCAACTCGGGTGAGGAATTACTTATTCCTCACCCAGGGTTATTAATAGACTATATATACAGCCGGTCTATATGTGCAACTATTTGCCATGCAGTTCAATTTCATCAATAATAGTTTCAACAATACCACTATGAATTATGATATTTTGTTGTTGCTAAGGATATTGCAGTTAACATACCTTTTCGTTTTTCAATTGTTGTTTAGCAACATGCATTGTACTAAATGACTAAATATGCAATCCCAGGCTACATAGCAACAAGGAAGAGTGTTACCTTAATGTCCTGATGATGTCTAGATATACATGTAATAAAATCTTATACAATGGGATGGACGGAGTGTTGTACCGCATCATTTTTCAATCGTTGTTTAGCTTCTAATATTAACTTGGTGCTTTTAGGTACATATATCATTACCAAAGATCCACACTTCGACCGTTTCTGCGTATGGGGCAATGAGATATTCATGAACCAGCATCAAGTCAGGAAACTAATAAAGATTGTTATTAAAATGGGTCAAAAGATGTCAATCAAACTATTTGTTTACACTTTATGCAAGACAAGAGTGAACTGCGGGATGGTAAGTAAGAAACCTGTAGCCTTCTTTTTACTGCCCATAATGAGTTGTGTTAGATGACAATATCTGAAGCTTTTTTCTTTTGTAGTCGATCCTGAAGTAGTTTACTCAAGATTACCTCTCAAACTACATGATTGGTGGCCGGCCATCACAAGGGGTTGGACTAGAGTCCTGCAGGCCTACCGCATCCACGAGAGCACAATAGGGCCATTCCGCTTCACCTTGTTCAGCAACTGGAATGTATGTCACATCTTTCTTTACCATCTATAATAGTACAAGTAAAGAACCCTGGTACATCATTCTTTATTTGGTGCTTATGTAATTCTTAAACATATGTACGTGTGAATCGAATAATGCATTGGTTGTTTGAACCTGATGGATATGAATAAAGCTATAACCTACTTTCAAGTTTAAATTAGGCACACTTTTAGATAGCAACAATTAAATTAGGTCGAAATTACGTTGTGCAGGTCATTACGGCACACACGGTTGGTAAAACATAAACATTTGCGATATACACCATAATCCGGGACGGTTCACAGAGAGGAAACATGTGCAAGCATGCACACAGTTACCGTTTGCAAAGCGTGTGTGATGTCAGACACTATCACATACGGTGCGGGAAAACTAAATATGTGTGATTGTCTACCTATCGTACACGGTTTATAATCATGAACTGTTTGTGATGTGCCAGGCATTGTAAAACTCCCGTGCCTAGAATCTGCCTGGAAAACTTTCGTGCCTGGAATCTGCCTGGTTTTAGGTAGAACCACAAAACTCTGACTACGATGGCAATGCGAGCACAAACAAGTAGCAAGGATGAAGCATTGGGATATTTGAGATATCAGAAATGGTCACATAGGGACAACTGTATGCATGAAGGCTCCCTATCTCCAACGGTTTCTGGGTCGTGTGGGAAGGACCCCCCTATCGCCCACACTCACTTGGCGACGGTTCCAAATGCCGTCGTGGAAAGGGGTTAAAAACCATTTGTTTAGGACCGATGCGCACCTAGTGTACACATAACCCAACGTCTTGGTCCATAAAGGAGGTGTCAGTGCGGTGAACCAGCCAATCAGACTATGCGGTTTTATTGCTCTCACTTAGCCATAGGAGTTTGATGAGGGGTCTACAAAGTAGCCCCTGGTATGTACGCAGCTATCCCAACGCGGATGCGTTGCATATGTGACAGGAAAACAGTCCTTCGTGTAATACAGAAAAATTGCTAAAGATTTTAATAAGTCACCGAGTGGCTGACTAGCTCTTGCCGCATCATGAAAGTCAGTTTTTGTCTTTCTCTACTCAGGTGCTTAACCGGATGAACTAGAAACACAATCGCAGTAGTTCTCCCTTTACTACCCTAGCCGATCAGACAAAACATAAGGTAGCAAACATAGGAGCCAGGCAACCCAACTATTGACCAAAGACATGATTCAGAGCCGATGCATATAGTGCCGAGCTCGGGATGCCGAATTGTGCTTTAAAGCTGTTTGGACTCTTTTTTGGCAACACATGTGTTCCCATATAGAGCCCCTGGGAATTTGTGCTCAGGTGTGTGCATGAGACAACTGAAGAGACGGAATAAAGTCTATAAGTAAAGATGATACAGAAGAAGAATTTCGTTCACTTGAATCTGATTGATACGTCAAAACGTAATGTTACATAGGGTATCATAATCACCAAGGCCATTTTACATGCCGGGGGTCTAAGGCTAAGGGGAAAAGCTCTATACAGATTCTTGAGTGAAGTTATGGTTTACAAAATACTTTGCACCTTCCTGCCGCACACCTGCGCCACTTTTGCCTGAGTAAGAGAGATTCCTTTAGAGGAATGGTCTTTGACTATTTATACGAAACCGGGCTCGGAGAGAGTCCTTGTGATTCCGTAGGATGAGTATGTTTTAATTCACCTGTGGTAAAAGATAGGAAATAAGTAAAAAAGAGGGGAAGGCCATATAAGGTCAAACCGTACTATAGGCATGTCTGTATTTTTCCTCCGCTGACGCCCAAGGTACTTTGAGTGCGTAATTGTGCACGCGCGGTACGAATTTCGCTGATGTATGTGGCGATTGACGGAGGCGAAACTGCTAATCCAGCCCTGGGATTGCCAGACTTCCAGCATGCAGAACTGACCGGCCTTGCGTAATAAAGTCTGGCAGCTTAATAGCCGATGAGGTGTGCGGCTTGATAGGACCTCTTTGTACTTCGGCCGCGATGGCCGCGGTATGCTCCTCAGTACGGAGGGAGCGTTCCATGTTTCGTTTGATTGTGATGAAGTCACGTGGACCGGGCATCTTAAGATTTAGATAGGTGTAGTGCGGGACCGTGTTAAAAGCGGGCAAAAGTGGTTTGTCCGAGCAGTGTTTGATAGCCACTGCGGAACGGGACAATATCGAAGATCAAGTCTTCGCTTCGGAAGTTGTCCTGCGAACCGAAGACGACTTCTAGCGTGATCAAGCCCGTGCAGCGAGCCTCTACACCAGGTATTACTCCTTTAAAGGTAGTTTTAGTGGGCTTGATTCTTGACGGATCGATGCCCATTTTGCGGACAGTGTCTAGATAAAGTAGATTGAGACTGCTGCCACCGTCCATGAGGACTTGCGTGAGATGGAATCCGTTGATGATTGGATTGAGGACTAGAGCTGCCGAACCTCCATGACGGATACTGGTTGGGTGGTCCTTTCGATCGAAGGTGATCGGGCAAGCTGACCGTGGGTTGAATTTTGGGGCGACCGGCTCTATGTCGTAGACGTCCTATAATGCGCGCTTGCGCTCCCTCTTAGGGATATGTGTGACATATATCATATTCACTATTTTTACCTCGGGGGGAAATTACTTATGTCCCCCTGTGTTCGGTTGTCTAGGCTCTTGTCGGCGTCCTGGGAATTGGGGTCCCCAGTCTTGCCTGCCTGCTGCCCATGGTGTGGCTCCACCAGCGGCCCTGTACGACGCATCCTCATCAGCAAACACTCAAGACCCTCGCGAGGGGCCAAGCCTTGGGAGGCAGACGACGCAATACCTCCTCGGGAGCAGCCTCTCAAGGCTGGCTCGCGAGGGGCGGAGAGATCAAGGCGAGGGGCACCTCGCAAGGTCCCGGTGACACAAGCCTTGACGACCAAGGCCAGGCGGACGCCAGCATGCGCAGTGTACTCGTTTCCTCTTTGGTGCTAAAGAGGCAAGCACAGGCGAGGAGTCCCGAGGCATCAGGCAAAGGTTTGCATATCGGTGCAACAAGACCAAGATCAACAGGACGGCAGGACACAGTTCACCGTGGAGCCCAGGACGGCGTCACCACCGGAGCCTTTGGCAGGCGAAGACCACCTTTTGTCAGGATAACTTGTACCAATTATCTCCCTTCAAATTTGGCCTTTGTTGGATTCCTTCCCGCCTACTGGGAAGAGGACCAGGGCCTCTATAAATAGGACTAGCCACTACAGTAGGAAGGGGGATCTTGGATCGGACCCATTCCAACCTCAACCACACAAGCTCACCGAGCTCCAGGACACCTCTCCTCAGGAGGTTGTTCTTCCCTTGTACTTGTTCATCCTCGGCCCAAGAGGCAATCCACCACACCACACTTTAGTAGGGTATTACACCACATCGGTGGCCTGAACTAGTATAAACCTTGTGTCCTTTGTTCTACGAGCTCGACGTGTTGATCTTTGAGATTTGCGGTGAGAGCGTGAGCTAGGGTGGAGAGATCTTCGTGCGCGCCCCAGAGTTCGAACCTCAAGGGTTTTGCCGGAACCCGAAATCCGACATTTGGCGCGCCAGGTAGGGGTGCGCTGAAGCTTTCCTTCCATTGATCCACATTTCACCGCTCCACCGCATCAATGGCAGACGCGCGTCGACCCCGCGCCGAGAGCCGGGCCGCCCTCGCTGCCCGTGTCGCTCAAACGGCCCGTGTCAGCGGGCCACCCTGTCGTTCTCCCTCACTTGTTGCCAAACACCGTTACCGGCACGGCAACAAACAAGCAGAAAGCGTCATCACTGCACCCCTCCGTGCGGCGGGACAGCCGCACCGCCACCCCGTCGCTGACTCCGACCGGTTCATCGTCTCACGCTCGCCACACACCCACGGACGCGCAGGCCACGCTGCTCATCGCACGCGAGCTCCTGTGCCACCGCCCGATCGACAACCTCTACGAGGACTGGCTGGACCGCATCACCGAGCTTGTTAGCGCCGCTGGGGGCTCTCCTGCACCATCCCTTTCGCTGCCTCTCCCGCCTCCGGCCGCGGGAGACGTAGCTCACGGGGCGCCTCCGCCGCCCCCGCATCAAGACGGCACCCTCGCGCCAAGATGCGCGGCACATGGAGCACCCCCGCCTCCTCCGCACCAAGAAGGCGTCCTCGCCCCGAGACATGCGGTCCCGCGGCGCGATCCGCCACACCGCGTACCCGTGCACGAAGAAAGAAGATGCCAAGAAGTTCCCCGGCCGCAAGAAAATGCTACAGCGCTCCCGGCACCACCACGGGAAGACCGCGTGCCGCCTGCGATGGCGGTGCGCGGACATCAAGGGTAGGCTCCGCCTCTGCACAGGGCCCCGGTGGCCACAGCAGGCTACCGCGCCTTCACTCTCGAGCTGCGCACCGTCGTTTGGCCAGACAAGTTCAAGCCGGATCTGCCTCCGCGCTACGACGGTACCCCCGACCCCGCGGAGTTCCTGTAGCTATACGAATTGGGCATCGAGGCGGGCCAAAGTGACGAAAAAGTCATGGCGAACTGGTTTCCCATGGCTCTCAAGGATGGCGCTCGCTCATGGCGCCTTAACCTGCCCGCGGGATCAATCTCCTCATGGGGTGAGATGCGCGACCGCTTCATCGCCAACTTCCAGGGCACTTGCGACCGCCCTTCGGCCATGAGTGACCTGCGCCGCATCAAGCAACAGCCGGAGGAGACCCTGCAGAAGTACATACATCGCTTCAACAACATTAGACTCAAGATCCCCAAGGTGACGGACGAGGCCATCATCTCAGCATTTTCCGATGGCATCCGCGACGTCAAGATGAAGGAGGAGCTCTCCGTCCACGAGGAGCTATGCACAACTCTGGAGCTGTTGAACCTGGCAACCAAGTGCGCAAGAGCTGAGGAAGGGCATTTCTCCCTCATCGAGCTCCCTGCTGCCGACCCAGAAGAGAAGAAAGCCATGGTCAAGGACGTGAAGTGCAAGGGAGTAGGCGTGCTCGCAGCGGAGCCAGACACGAAGCGCGTCCGGGACCACCCCGAGTCTTCCAAGAGCAGCTGTCTGTTCTACGCCTTCCACAACGTACACATCCACAATACCAATGATTGTCAAGAGCTCAGGGCCATCCGAGATGGACACTTCGGTCGACGCCCTGAGTGCAACAACCGGAGCTACGACAGAGGAGGAGGACAAAGTGGAGGACGGAGCGACGACCGCGGCCCCCGCCAGGAGTGGCACGACCGGCCTCGTGAGGACCACTGGCAGGAGCAGCCTCATGAGGGCGCCTGGCGCGACCATCCTCGCGAGGACCGTCCTCAGGGCAATCCTGGTCTCCCTCCGCTGCCCCCACCATCAAGATGGAACGGCAACCACCATCAGGATGAGGGGGCTGGGGGCTTCCAGGAGCCATGCGCCATCGCTTGTGTAACGCCCCGAATACGACTTTCCATATTTGTAACTCCGACTCTTGCCTTTTCCGGAGTTGTGATATTAGATTCCCTTCGTGGTTGGGTTTTGTCTTTGTTTTGCATTTTGTTCATGTCATGCATTTCATATCATGTCATCGTGTGCATCCCATTCGCATACGTGTTCGTCTCATGCATCCGAGCTTTTTCCCCGTTGTCCGTTTTGCAATCCAACACTCCTACGTCCTCCGGCGCCCCCTTTTGCCTCTTTTTGTGGGCGGGTGCAAAACTTTCTTGGAATGGACCGAGATTCGCCAAGCGGCCTTGGTACACCACCGGTAGACCGCCTGTCAAGTTTCGTGCCATTTGGAGTCTGTTTGATACTCCAACGGTTAACCGGGGAACCATAAAGGCCTCGTGTGTGTTGCAGCCCAACACCCCTCCAAAACGGCCCAATAACCCATCCAAACCTCTCCCATGTCCTCTGTCGTTGGATCATGATCGCGTGATTGAAAACTACACTCCATTTGGACACTCCTACCTCCTCCTACCTATAAATAGGTGATCCCCTCCGAATTTCGCGGTCTAACCCTAGATCCACTCCTCCACCGCGCATCCGGACGCGTCCTCGCCGCGCCGGACATGTCCACCGCGCCCCTCCATGTCACTTTGACCAATGGTGTCGCGCCACGTCAGCTTCCCCGCCGCCTCAGCCCCTCAGGCATCGCCACCTCAGCGTGGGCCGCGCCCCACATCGCCGCACCTCCGCCCAAGCCCGTCGGGCCCAGGTCGGACCCTCCCCGGCACGCGCCTTCCTTCACCGCACCCGCTGGAGCACCCGCGCCGCTCTGCCCTAGCGCCGCCGCCCGCGTCGCCCGACCCGCCGCCGCACGTTGCAGCTCCGGTCACCGGAGCCTCGTCGGAGTCCCGCACCTCACCTGCTCTGCCTGTCGCTGCACCGCTCGGATCCAGGTCCGGCCGACCGGATCTGGCCGGATCCGTCACCCCTGCGCCGTTCCCGTCGCCCCGGCCTCCTCCGTGGCTCGCCCCGTCGTCGGCGAGCGCCGCCCACCGCCGTTCGTCGTCTCCTGCCTCCCCGATCCAGGCGGGATCGGGAGGAGGACGACCTCCAAGTGGGCCCCGCCCCGCGTCTGGCCCATCAGCGCCCAGATCCACGACCCAGCTGCCCCCTCTGCGTCCTGGGCCAAGCCATGTGGTGAGCAGCCCACCTAACCCTTGCCCCGTGCACGTTTTAATATATTGCGCATGTTCTGTTTTTTTTCCGGAAACGACCAAGTCTTGTAATTTTTGTATTTTCAGCCCGTGTTCATCATGCCATAACTTGTTGCATACTACTCTGTTTCATGCGCATGATATATCAAAATGTTCATCATGATGTGCTCTTCATTTCGTTCCATTGTGACATGCTTGTTTGTGTCCATCTTGATGCCCAAATCACTGATTCAAGAGTGCTATAAATTGTTAGGTGCTGATTCTTAGCAGATTATGAGCTTTTGTAATTTTTGCTACATTTGTTGTGTGCTGCATATGGGCATGAGACCTACATGTATTTTGATCTATGCCATGTCATGTTTACAGGGGCGTGTACCATGTATTTTTGTGATCTTTGTGATGACTAGCAAATGCATGCAAATTATCCTTCGTGATATTGCTGATTTCAAGGACTTAGGTTTTTACCAAGTCATTGCTCTGCTGTTATTTTTATGCCATGTATTCATGTTGCTACAGTGAGATCTTGAGTATCTTCAGTAAGGATGTTTTGGACATGTGGTTGTGCTCTATCCACCCATGCCTCTGTTTTCAATTATGGAGTGCCCTAGCATGACCTAATCTTGCTCTACTTTTGCTATAAAATGTTCCTGGCTGATTGTTTACATGTTAATCAATTTTGTCATGGTTATTGTAGTTGATCCATGCATGCTTTGGACTTTCTCTTGCCACGGTTAGCTTCTTGAACATGTCTTTATTGCTGATGCTATGCTTGTTTTGTCCTGCAAGGCTTTGTGATGAGTGATTTGAGCTCGCAAAGATGCCTTCATAATGCTGTTTATGCCTTGCTCAGTTTTCTGCAAAGTCTGAATATGTTAATAAAACTTGCTATGTTTACATGGGTGTCATCTTATCTTCTGATCCTCTTTGGCTCATGGTCAATAAGGGACTTTTGTTCTATGCTTTGAGTATATTCATGCCATGCCTTGTATTGCTATGATATGTTCCTGTAGCATGTTGTTTGCTTGCTCTAAACTTTGCTTCCTCATGCTATTCCTGACATGTTAGTATTTTCACTAAGTCTGTGATGCTGATATCTTTTGCACTTTTGCCATGCTTGTTTGAACCTGCTGTTGTGCGTTTTAGCCGTAGCTCAGTGTCCATATTTTGTCAAGCATCTTGATTAGATCACTGCCATGTGCTTGGTTGTTATGTTGGAGTGCAGTAGATTAATTTCTTGTTGCATTCTAGATGGCATTGTGCTGTTAATCGTAGAATTGTGCCATTCTTGTTTTGCTTGCCATTTGCAAACCGTGCATCCGATTCCGGTGATCTTTATATCGATTTCGACCGAAATCATCTCATCTTTCCAGTGGAACACTTGGTTTTCCAAGTTGATGCCTTGTTCAATATTTCCCTTCCGGAGCACGCATATGCATTGCACATCACATCTCGCATATCATGTCATGTTTTGCATCATGTTGCTTGTGCATTGCACCGTGATTGGTTGTTGGTCCTTTTGATGGTGTTCTTGCTTTGGGTAGAGTTGGGAGACGAGTACGTGATCGAGGAACCTGTTGAGTATGGTTATGAGGATCAAGCTTTCATCAACTCTGAGAACTTTGCAGGCAAGATGACTATACCCTCGAAATCACTTCTATCTCTGCTTGCTAGTTTCTCGCTCTATTGCTATTCCATGATACCTAACACTTGATTTATCATGCCTCCCATATTGCCATGTCAAGCCTCTAACCCACCTTTCCTAGCAAACCGTTGGTTGGCTATGTTACCGCTTTGCTCAGCCCCTCTTATAGCGTTGCTAGTTGCAGGTGAAGTCGAAGTTTGTTCCATGTTGGAACATGGATATTGTTGGGATATCATTCTTATATCTTATTTACTTTAATGCATCTATATACTTCGTAAAGGGTGGAAGGCTCGGCCTTATGCCTGGTGTTTTTTTCCACTCTTGCCGCCCAGGTTTCCATCATACCGGTGTTATGTTCCTTGATTTTGCGTCTCTTACGCGGTTGGGTGTTATGGGAACCCCTTGACAGTTCGCTTTGAATAAAACTCCTCCAGCAAGGCCGAACCTTGGTTTTACATTTGCCTAACAACCTATCACCTTCCCTTGGGTTCTGCAGACTCAAGGGTCATCTTTACTTTAACCCCCCGGGGCCAGTGCTTGTCTAAGTGTTGGTCTGAACCAGAGCCACTTGCGGCGCCACCTCGGGGAAACCTGAGGGCTGGTTTTAGCTGTACGTAGTGTTCATCCGGTGTTGCCCTGAGAACGAGATATGTGCAGCTCCTATCAGGATGTCGGCGCATCGGGCGGTCTTGCTGGTCTTGTTTTACCATTGTCGAAATGTCTTGTAACCAGGATTCCAAGACTGACCGGGTCTTCCTGGGAGAAGGAATATCCTCCGTTGACCGTGAGAGCTTGTGATGGGCTAAGTTGGGACACCCTTGCAGGGTTTGAACTTTCGAAAGCCGTGCCCGCGGTTATGGGGAGACGGGAATTTGTTAATGTCCGGTTGTAGAGAACTTCACACTTAACTTATAAAATGAATCAACCGCGTGTGCAGCCGTGATGGTCTCTTTCCGGCGGAGGCCGAGAAGTGAACACGGTTCTTGTGTTATGTTTGGACATAAGTAGCCTCAGGATCACTTCTTGATCATTCCTAGCTTCTCGACCGTTGTGTTGCTTCTCTTCTCGCTCTTATTTGCGTATGTTAGCCACCATATATGCTTAGTGCTTGCTGCAGCTCCACCTCACTATCCTTTCCTACCCATAAGCTTAAATAGTCTTGATCTCGTAGGTGTGATATTGTTGAGTCCTCGTTGCTCACAGATACTTCCAGACAGTTGCAGGTGCCAATGATACCAGTGCAGGTGACGCAACCTAGCTCAAGTGGGAGCTCGATGAAGATATGGATCGTCGTTTTGTTTCGTTTCTTGTTGATCAGTAGTGGAGCCCAGTTGGGACGATCGGGGATCTAGCATATGGGGTTGTCTTTCTTTATTTTGGTTCCATAGTCGGACCTTGATTGTATTCTGGATGATGTATGTCTAGCTTGTATTTGTGTGAAGTGGCGATTGTAAGCCAACTCTTTATCCCTTTCTTATTCAGTACATGGGATGTGTAAGGATTACCCCTCTTGCGACATGCCTACCATGCAGTTATGCCTCTAGGTCATGCTGCGACATGTGGGAGATATAGCCGCATCGTGGTGTTACAAGCCGGTAATCAGAGCCATCCCCAACTTAGGAGCCCCCTGCTTGATCGAATCGCTGACGTTGTTGAGTCTAGAACAAAATGTTTTGAGTCTTAGGATTATATATATCGCAGAGTAGGATTCTTTTTACTCCTCAGTCCCTTCGTCACTCTGGTGAGGCCTCCTGACGTAGAAGTTTTAACTCTTCTCTCCTCAAATTTCATGATTTTTTTTAGGATCACGCGGGTATCTTGGAATCGTTCCAATGGTTTTGTGACAAGAATATTGTTCTTGGTGCCTCCTGACATTTAGGGCTTGTGGCAGTGTCCCGGGGAGTTGAGCTCCGAGGTGTTGTCGTCACAATTTTATCGTTGCAGTTCTGGAATACCTGAGTTTGCCAACATCGAAAACTCTTTTATGCAGTTGTTGGTGAGATAACCTCGACACCACCCAGTACTGGGGCAGGAGTTCGGGAGTATTTCCATAACTCGTATAACAGATGCTTTTCGAAGGTTGAGTTACACAATTTCCGAAGGTTTCTTGGTTATGTGTTGAAGGATGGATACAGCTGGATGTAGGAATTATTAGTTTGGGTGAGATAATATGCTTCGCCTATATCGCCAACACCTGATTGCATAACCAGAAAGTTTCGGGAGTTTATAAGTGGGAATTCAAGTATCACGTAGGATATCCTTCCAACAGACACATGATATGATATGGGATCTATCATATGTTTGTTCCGACTTATTCTACAAGCCAATCCTTTGTTTGTTTTCAGTTTTGGTATTCGAGTTGCTTCGCAGTCAAATGTTGATTCCATACCTTTCCTAAGCGTTGTTCTCATATTTCTATGTGAATACTAATCCTTCATGATAATCGAGATTGTCATGTCAATCCTTTTCAACCGGCGTGTTTCTCTTCAAGTGGATACGATCATTTTCAACAGCCGCTAGATCACCTCTCCATTTTTCCAACATTGTTCGTTTCATCTGTCCCCAAGTTTCCTTTGTTTTCCCGCCCTCCAACCCTTTTTCTTCAAGGACTCAGATTTCTGAATCAAGTATCCATCTTATGGATGTGAAGACTCTTCATTCTTGTCTTTCAATGTTTTACCCGGCGGTTCTCATGAAGATGCTCTACAAATTCATCATTCTCCGTTCTCTTTCTTCTCCGGTGGTTTAAATTCATGCTTTGTTGATCACATCCTTTTTCCTTGTTTCAAATGCTTTTCCCATGCCGGTGCACCTCATAATTATTCCCCGCTTGCTATTCAATTGTTCCGGAGTGCTGATGATATCTCGAAGATTCATGTTTCCACTCTACATTCATTCAAGATTCAAGCCATATAATTCAACCGGCGCATTCTCTCGTTTAAATCAGTCAACGATGTTTCTTTTGAGTGGGCCCTAACCCATAGGTCTTTTCCCAGGATCTTACCCGACTCTTCTAATTTTCTGGTGTAATTTTTGAATTCCTTTCAAAGTATGACGTAAGAATGAATTATCATCAGTCAGTTGGTTTCTCCAAGATCTTATAATTCTTTTCATCGTTGGTTCAACCTTTCTATTCGTCATCCCGGAGTGCCTCAACAATTCATGGTGGTGTTTCACATCATCATTCTCAACATTTGAAGACCAAAGAAGATTTTTTCTCCAAATCTTATCCGTTCTCTCAAAGACTCATGATTTTAGCTTGCTGCCATCCTCTTATAATTGTTTTCGGTGGTGAGAATTCTTTTCACCCATCCAGAGCAATTCAAGATTCTTTTCAGTTTGATTCTCCGGAGCCCACCATCTCAGATTTATTCGTTCTAGCTTTTAGCTCTCGTTCTCCGAATCTTACCGGTGCATCGTTCAAATATCCTCTAATCAGTTCATGATCTCTTCGTTCTCATGTATCTAAATCCAAGAAAGTATCTTCATTCGTTTTCCAATTCTTCTCGGTGAATTGTGCCTCTGCTACTTTCATTTTCAATTCTTACGGTGGTTGATTCAAGATTCCTCTTCCTATGTTCTCATATCTATTCATTCGTTCAATCCTACCGGCGGATCATTGAAGACCTTTCTCAAGTTTGCGCCATATCTATCTTAATCCTTTCTACGAGAATAAGTATTATGCCAAATCCGCTTCTTGTCATCAATTTAAATTGGTGAAGGATGCGCATAACGTAGTTTATTATTGTTTCATCCAAGTGATCAATTCCTTATTCCGGAAGTTCATCAAAATTCTTGATTTCATTTGTTCATCTTTTCCTCCCGGAGTGCAAAGTTTTCTCGGTTATGTCATTGCAAAGCTTCATTGAATCATTGCAAGGCTTCTCCCGGAGT
Source organism: Triticum aestivum (assembly GCF_018294505.1). Classification (NCBI taxonomy): domain Eukaryota; kingdom Viridiplantae; phylum Streptophyta; class Magnoliopsida; order Poales; family Poaceae; genus Triticum; species Triticum aestivum. The sequence goes on along the minus strand of NC_057797.1, from coordinate 600,478,673 downwards.
TCTTCTCAACTTCTCTTTCTTTTATCATCCTTTTTACCAGAGTTCTTCATGCAGGCTCTACATGGTGGCTCATCAAGGATTTCTTTCATTCTTCATTCGTTCTTTAAGATTTCTCTTGAAGTTATGATCCACCAAGCTGTACTCTCAATTAAACATGGTGTTCAACACATGTCTTGTTTTGAGGAGTTCAAGCATGCTTCATCTTGCATTCCGAAATACAATTCATTCTACCTTATATTCTGAGGTGGTGTTATGTCACTCTTGACAATTTCCCTTCGTGTGTCATGATTCAACAGTTGTCAAGAATGAGATAGTTAAAACCATCAATTTCTTCGAGCATGAGCTCTTCTCAATCCATCAATCTCTCCATTGGAGTATCTTGGGTTATATTTCACCTAAAGCTTTCCCTAAGGATTGTTGCTATTTATGGTGCTCATAAATGATCCAAGTTCTTCATTTATCCTCCCGGTGAAATAAGTTTCTTGTCCCTTGTTGATATCAATCCAATCTATTGTTTCCGTTAGTGACAGAATTTAACCTCATAATTTTGAGAAGTTTACCATAACCCACTACAAGATTATTCATTTCGTAGTTGTTTTTTCCAACAACTCTGTTATAACCTTCTTCGAAGGGTTCTTTCCAATCTCATTTGTGGCAGAAGTTGGCATTTTCATCTCGATTCTTTTCCAATGATCGATCTTATATTATTTCTCCCGGAGGCTTTGTGATGTTGCTCTCTTCACTCATCATCTCGAATTGTGAGGATCGTGTTCTTTTCATGCTTACCCATTTAATTGGAGTGTTGTGCCCTATGCTCAAGTTCTTTTCATCTTATCAAGTTTTGCCTCCCTTCTCTACCTGATTGCTGTCTGAAATCTTTCTTACCCCTTGTGCCAATTTTTCATTAGTTCCGGAGGCAGTGTGTTGTTGATTTCATCAAGTATCCTCTCATCTTGTCAAGTTCTTGTTCAATTCCTTCCATTTACAGCCGGAGTGCTGCCCAAATTATATCATTCTTATTCCTTCTCTATCGTGTTTTAACCGGAGTGTTGGGGCTATCATTCCTCTTTTAACTGGAGTCTCATCCAAGTGCTTTCATTTCATCAAGCTCATATTCTTTACCTTCCATTTCCAACCAGAGTGTTCTCATAATTGATCCTTATCGTTCCTTGTACATCTCGTTTTTACCAGAGTGCTTGCATGTACTTCTTGCCCATTGCAACCCTTTTTCTTATGTCCTTCAATCTACAAGGTTCTAATAATATTCCTTGTTCCTCTTTCCTAACGGAGTGTTTTAAACTTCGTTCATCTTCATTGTATTCTTTCTTTCAATTTATTCAGCCTCGTAAGGTTCTTTGGTTTCACTCATTGGTCAAAGAAGCAACTTAGTTTTACCTCTCTTATTCCTCTTCCTTTTCCCTCCGGTGCCATCCAAGATCTCGGGACGAGATCCTCTTGTAGTGGTGGAGTGTTGTAACGCCTCGGATACGACTTTCCATATTTGTAACTCCGACTCTTGCCTTTCCCGGAGTTGCGATATGAGATTCCCTTCGTGGTTGGATTTTGTCTTCGTTTTCCATTTTGTTCATGTCATGCATTTCATATCATGTCATCATGTGCATCGCATTCACTCTTATGAAGCAATAAGAAAAAGAGATCACTCGAGGATCCAATATCTTATTCCACGAAGGAAGTATCCTGAAAATCCTTGATTTAGTTTCAAGTAATAAACTAATAAAACCTTAATCAAAACTATTCAACTGGCCATACATGTTCGTCTCATGCATTTGAGCTTTTTCTCCGTTGTTTGTTTTGCAATCCGACACTCTCCTACGTCCTTCGGCGCCCCCTTTTGCCTCTTTTCATGAGCGGGTGTTAAACTTTCTTGGAATGGACCGAGATTTGCCAAGCGGCCTTGGTACACCACCAGTAGACCGTCTGTCAAGTTTCGTGCCATTTGGAGTCCGTTTGATACTCCAACGGTTAACCGGGGAACCGTAAAGGCCTCGTGTGTGTTGCAGCCCAACACCCCTCCAAAACGGCCCAATAACCCATCCATACCTCTACCATGTCCTCCGTCCTCAGATCACGATCGCGTGGTCGAAAACTACACTCCATTTGGACACTCCTACCTCCTTCTACCTATAAATAGGTGATCCCCTGAATTTCGCGGTCTAACCCTAGATCCACTCCTCCACCGCGCATCCGGACACGTCCTCTCCGCGCCGGACATGTCAACCGCGGCCCTCCACGTCACTCCGACCAATGGCGTCGCGCCACGTCAGCTTCCCTGCTGCCTCAGCCACTCAGGGGTCGCCACCTCAGCGTGGGCTGCGTCCCACATCGCCGCACCTCCCGCCCAAGCCCGCCGGGCCCAGGTCGGACCCTCCCCGGCCCGCGCCTTCCTTCACCGCACCCGCTGGAGCACCCGCGCCGCTCTGCCCTAGCGCCGCCGCCCGCGTCGCCCGACCCTCCGCCGCACATCGCAGCTCCGGCCACCGGAGCCTCGCCGGAGTCCCGCACCTCACCTGCTCCGCCCGTCGCTGCACCGCCCGGATCCAGCTCCGACCGACCGAATCTGGCCGGATCCGTCGCCCCTGCGCCGTTCCCGTCGCCCCGGCCTCCTCCGCGGCTCGCCCCGTCGCCGGCGAGCGCCGCCCGCCGCCCGCCGCCGTTCATCGCCTCCTGCCTCCCCGATCCAGGTGGGATCAAGAGGAGGATGACCTCCAAGTGGGCCCCATCCCGCATCCGGCCCATCAGCGCCTAGATCCACGGCCCAGGTACCCCCTCTACGTCCTGGGCCAAGCCATGTGGTGAGCAGCCCGCCTAACCCTCACCCCGTGCGTGTTTTAATATATTGCGCTTGTTCTGTTTTTTTTCGGAAACGACCAAGTCCTTCAATTTTTGCATTTTCATCCTGTGTTCATCATGCCATAATTTGTTGCATACTGCTCTGTTTCATGCACATGATATATCGAAATGTTCATCATGATGTGCTCTTCATTTCGTTCCATTGTGACATGCTTGTTTGTGTCCATCTTGACGCCAAAATCACTGATTCAAGAGTGCTATAAATTGTTAGGTGCTGATTCTTAGCAGATTATGAGCTTTTGTCATTTTTGCTACATTTGTTGTGTGCTGCATATGGGCATGATCCCTACATGTATTTTGATGTATGCCATGTCATGTTTAACAGGGCGTATGCCATGTATTTTTGCGATCCTTGTGGTGAGTAGCAAAAGCATGCAAATTATCCTTCGTGATATTGCTGATTTCAGAGACTTGGGTTTTTACCAAGTCATTGCTCTGCTATTATTTTTATGCCACGTATTCATGTTGCTACAGTGAGATCCATGCTTCTTTTGAGTATCTTTAGTAAGGATGTTTTGGACATGTGGTTGTGCTCTATCCATCCATGCCCCTGTTTTCAATTATGGAGTGCCCAAGCATGACCTAATCTTGCTCTACTTTTGCTCTAAAATGTTCCTGGCAGATTGTTTATTTTCCATGGTTGTTGTAGTTGATCCATGCATGCTTTTAAATTTCTCTTGCCACGGTTAGCTTCTTGAACATGTCTTCTTGCTGATGCTATGCTTGTTTTATCATGCAAGGCTTTGTGATGAGTGATTTTAGATTGCAAAGATGCCTTCATAATGCTGTTTATGCCATGCTCAGTTTTCTGCTGTCTGAATCTGTTAATAAAAAGGGATATTTAAATTAGTGCCCCTGGTTCCTTAGTTGTGCTTACTTTTCCCCACGCTCCACATGTTTTCTCACTTTTCCCCTCTTCCTTAGCTGAAACTCTCACAAATGCTCATAGCGGACGTTTGCCGTCTTGACCGTCCATTGACCGTTAATTGCTGACGAGTGAGGCCGAGTCTTCGTCTGACTGTTGCTTGCTGACATGTGGGACCGCAAGGAAACACGTATTGGGCAGCTTGTCTGAATGTGAAACAGATCTAGACAGGCCGCACTGCATCGCTCGCCCCGCCCCCTCCGCCGGCGTCGTGTCGCGTCCACCGCAGTTGTTTCCTCCACTCTATGCCCTATTCCGTTCGTCGGCGACACCGCGTCTGCGCCAGATATAGCCCACCTCCCCATCTGGGATTACATAGCGATGTTGAGTGAGGACGCCCGGAATGCAGTCGACCGTGGAGAGGATTGGGTCGAATCCGCGGCAGATAATTCATGGATTAAACCTGGGTAAGCATTGTTTCCTCTCGAATTGACATTCTAAGTCGTATTGTAGGCCGTATTTGACTTCTGTTTGCTTGAATCGTTCGAATTTGTGCTCGATTTTACCCGGCTAACTGAAGCCTTTGTTTCTTTCCCCCAACAAAATAGGATTGATCCCGCGCTGGCTTTCCGGCTGGCGATTAGAATGGAAACTAGTGTGCTGCGTGGTACTAAACCGCATTTGATTTCATCATTTTTCTATCCCAAAGTGGTAGAAACCAGCATATCTTTCAAAGATTTGCGAGCTGAGCTCCGAAACACCTATCCCTGGAGTGATGCCGATGTTGTTAAACTGAATTAGTTCAGCAGTGACAAGCAAAGATTTCTCCCACTAACTTGCGACGATCATATGCCACTGCTTTTGCTGGAATTGCTGGCTGCCGATTCAGTAAACTCCAAATCGATGTGATTCAGCCACGCGCATAACGGGCGAAGGGGAAGGGAGTTCAGACATCATCTGTCAGTGCTAATAGCCAGCACCCCGGCACTCCTTGTAGGTCGACACCAAGTAAAGCAAGTGGTTCATGGAGCCACAACATGCTTGCTGCCAATTCTGGTTTCGATTCAGCTGCTGCTTCTCGTGTACCTTCTGTAGTTGGTGTAGAAGAAGATGCAGAACCTGACGAGGCAGTGCCTACAAATGATGATGAAGACGAGATGATGTTTCCTGAACTGGTCGATGTAGCCAGTCAGCAAGCAGTGGATGACGAATATATGGAGGAGCCCATCAGCCAAGCTAGGTTCGATGACACTGACGATGAAGAGAAGGTGGAGAACATGGATAGCTTAATCGAGGATGAATATGATGGTGGTGACATGCCAACAATTGAGTGGAACCGGGAAAAACCTGAGCTTAGTGTAGGTACCATTTTCCAATCAATGGTGGACTGTCGGAATATAGTGACAAGATGGTGCATTATATCTGAAAACACCTATAAGATTGAAAGGAGTGAGCCAGCAAGGTTCACAGTTTTTTGTCCATATCCTAGGTGTAGGTGGAAGTTGCATGCATCTCGTATGAGAAAGATCAAATATGTTCAGGTAATCCAAGTTCAGTTATTAATTTAGTTTCAGATTGTTGAGTAAGGTTACTTAACTGTTTATTACCCTTTTATTTTGTTTCAGATAAAGAAAAACCCACACAAGCACACCTGTCCACCTGGAGGGGGAGGAGGGAAGGCCAAAACCAAGCTAGCAAAAACTAGGTGGGTGGCAGATGCTATATTGGATTGGCTGAGAGAAGAACCTGGACTTGGTCCAACAGCACTCCATGGGAAGCTTTTTGAGAAGTACAAGATAGAAATTCCTTACATGAGAATTTTCAATGCTAGGGAAAAGGCTCTTGGCAGAATTAATGGTCAATGGAATGACAGTTTTCAGTTGATTTACACTTTCAAAGCTGAAGTGGAGATGGCAAGTCCAGGGAGTGTTGTAGAGATTAACAAGCATACATTTCCATTCAAAATAAAAGGGAAGTCATTTCAGAAGGAGTGCTTCAGAAGGGCTTTTGTTTGTTTCAAGGCTTGCTGGCAGGGGTTTCTAGATGGTTGCAGGCCCTATTTGGCTGTAGATGCTACACATTTGACTGGAAGATAGAGAGGACAGCTAGTAGCAGCTTCTGCAGTTGCTGGACACCACTGGCTATTCCCAGTTGCATTTGGTGTGGTGGAGGCAGAGTTTGAGGAAAGTTGGGTTTGGTTTCTGCAGTAGTTGCGCAACATCATAGGCACACCCCTAGGTTTATCTATACACACAGATGCTTGCAAGGGTTTAGAGAGTGCAGTGGAAATTGTATTCCCTGGAGTGGAGCATAGGGAATGTATTCGACACCTAGCGCATAATTTCAAAAAGAAGTTCAAAGGTAAAGTTTATGATGAGAACTTATGGCCAGCATCATACACATGCAGCAAAAGGAAGCATGAACACCATTTGAGAGTGTTGTATGCTCAAAATCCTCTTGTGAAGGAGTACATGGATGCACATCATGGCAAGGTGTGGTCAAGAAGCAAATTCAACGAAATCTGCAAAGTAGATTATGTGACCAGTAACCTTGCAGAATGCTTCAATTCAAAGTTCAAGTCAGTGAAAGGGCTCTTGTTGTGGAAAGCATTTGACAAGATGAGGCAAATGATCATGATAAAGATGGCTCTTCGCAAAAGAATTGCAAAAACACAATATGTTGGTCATCAAATGCTCCCATCACTGTTTAAGGCATTGCACTTGAAGGCAAGAGGACTGAATATGAAATGTATTCGATCTGGTACATATGAGGGAGAGGTTACCTATAATGACACTAAAAATAGGGTATGGAGGTATCCTGTGAACCTAAGTACTAGAGAATGCACTTGTAGGCAATGGCAGATTCGTGGGAAGCCATGCATACATGCCCTACATCTGATGACCGTTATCTGGGGTGCAGATGGTGAAGTTGATCAATATTGCTCTGAGTATTTCTCTATTCCCAAATTTATGGTTGCTTATGCTGAGAATGTGCCTGCACTATTGGGGAAAGATCAATGGAACATATTAGATCCAGGGTTCAAACTCCATGCTCCTGTCATTACTAGACCACCAGGAAGACCAAGGAACCAGAGGATTAGAGCAGGTGAGGAGGGTCGTCTACCAAAGAAGCGTGCTTGCAAAAATGTGGAGTTCTGGGGCATATTGCTAGGCTTTGTACCAATGCAGTGGATGCATCATTTGGAGAGGAGGAAAGATGGACAGCAGCCAATGCTGAGGAGAATGCAGCAGCAATGGAGACTGAAGATGCAGTGGAGAATGCAACAGCAAATGAAGTAGTGGAGAATGCAGCAGCAAATGAAGCATCTTGGTATGTGTTTGCACCCTTTGTAGAATGCAGCTACCCTTTTGTTTGCATTTGTTCTCTTTTTTTCCTATGGCTTATAATTTTATTTACCAGCTCTAGGGAGAAAAGGCCAAGAGATGAAGAAGCAGAAGATTTTGAATCCATGGCCTTTGATGGTTTTGAATCTATAAGAGGAAGAGGAGGGCATAATTTTTCCAATTGTGCCTTTAAAGATTACTGAACCCATAGATGACCGTCAAATGGTCGTCAAGTGCTCGGCGAGTGCAACTACTCCATCAGCACCTCCACGAGGAAAACCCCAAGTAAAGCCCAAGATCAAAAGGAACAAGAGTCTGAAAGAACAGAGCATCTCAACTAGGGAAACCAGGAGCAAGACGGTGAAGCCAGCTGCAAACACAAGGAGCAAGTCGAAAATTTGAATTAAGTTGTTGAGAAATGTTTGTGTTGTCAATTTGAGGGCGAGTGGATTGCTTAAAACTTGGTAGATTTGTATTAAGATGTTGGCATCTTAAGACTTGGTAGATTTGAGCTACTGTGAAAACTTATCAGTTGTAATAATGTTGCTTCTACTTTGGTTTCTTATTTGAGTCAGAATTCAAATTTCCATCACAATTTGTATTTAAATCAATATTTGAATTTGGGCCAAAATTTGGGTTCGAGTCAAAGTTGAAGTTGAACATTGGAGGTTCATTGCTCTGTGCGATGTATTTGATCGAGCATTTGAAGTCCAATATTCGTAGGTGAACAGTCCAAATGAGAAATGTGCTAGAAACGAGCTCGAAAGCTAGGGTCAATAGCTCTATTTGAAATCAAGTTTTTTTGACCTTGCCTAAATGAGGCATATACATATTTATTAACACTTGTTCCATATATATAGGGTAAAACGAAGTCTCACTATTTATTGACTAATATTCATATTACTACATTTTTTTGAAAAAATATGCTTTTAATTCAAAACTGTCAAATAACACGTCTTAGATATGAAAATGAAAAAGTAAGTTGAGATCCTTCTTACTCACTCCAAAATAAAGCTATGGAGATTTTTCTGATTTTTTTAATTATTTTGATTTTTTTTCAAACCCTAAACCCTCTATCCCTATTGTACGAACTCTGAAAATGTTCATAGGTGATAGCTCATTTGTGCGAAGACTTTTTTTCACGAAAATGACCTACACCAAGTTTTTTTTTCTCATAACCTTGTCACATATGACGGCTATGTGCGCAAGAATTACAACATTTTATTTTTTTTGAATTTTTTAAAAACATTTGAACTTGATTTCGACAGATCACTTCAAAAAATGATTTTTCAAAAAAACGCCCCTATACCGAGTTTATATTTTTTTATGGTAACTAGGTCTCATAAATGGATGAACTACATTTGTTTTATATTTTTGTGATTTTTTCTAATTTAGTTATGGCCATTTGAAATCTGGTCAAACCCTAATAACCCCGTTGACTCGCTCATAACCCCGCAGAAATGCTCCAAACCCTAGCATCGAACGTGCGCCGTCGGATCCTACCAAGCGCCAAACACCACCCGTCAGATGTGGGGCAGGCATGCGCGATTCGCGTGATGCATCCTGATTGGCTACTGCACTGTCCTTCTCGGGTTTTTTACGATCTGCCCCACTTTACATATGAAATTGTATTTTTGACACATGACCACCACATGTCAGTGTTAAGAGTTGGTTCAAATATTAAAACTGCAAAATACAATGTGGCAAATCGTCAATATAGCTTCCCCTCCTCCTCTTCTCCATCTGACAGACAAAGGCATCGAGAAGATCGAGCAATTCCTCTGTTTCTTTCCCCATCTTCTCGTTCTTCTTCCTCTCGAGCAATTCTCTGTTTCTTCCTCTTGGGCGATATGTCGACCTCCTCGTCAGCCCCCCGTTCCACGTGGCCGGTGTATGGTCCAGTGCCGATGACTCGATGCACTGACTGCCCACGGACTACGCCACTCAAGCGGTTGACTTCGAAGGAGGAGAAGAATGGGAACTTTGGGCGCGAGTTTGTCAAATGCGAGAGCAAGCCGGAGGGGCAGGTTAGATCTGAGTTTTCCTCGCATCCTTTATCTCTAATTTCTCAAAAAATCTGTCAGATTTGGATTTAGGTTACATGATTTCATTTTCAGATCGTGAAGAAATGCCACCATTTCGAGTGGATGGATGCTTACATCCCGAGGCTTTAAGGGTCGGGCTTGCTGGATTCAAGGGGGAATGCAATCCGTGAGTCCAATCTACCCCATGAAAGTGCCGCTCCGGCAGCAGCAGCGCGTCCGGAATACCCGACGGTGGTAGATGTCGAATTGAAGAAGGAATTGAAGAAGATGAACAAGAACTTCAAGCAGCTGATTGAGTTGAAGAAGCAATCCAATCTGATAGCTTTAGGAATACTTGCTCTAGGAATTTTTTACTTGATGGCCATCTCTCGTTAGATATGTTTGTCTACTGTTATTGCCACTATTTAGCAATCCAAGTCTGTTTATCTCAAATGCAACTCTGTTTAGTGCAACTGTCGATCTCTGAATGTATGCAGTTTACTGTTAAGTTTCGACACTTTCAGTTTTGGCAGAAAACAACTACCAGTTCAGTGATAGGATTATTTTGTTAGCTAATAACCTCGAGTGTTGGATCATACCCTAGCTCGTCAGATGACAGTAAGTAGTACTTGAGCAGCACAAGGGATATACATCAAGTTCATCTCTTCTCTCTCGCACTTGCCAAACTTTTGTCCTCGAGTTCGTCAGTTCTGCTAAAAAAACCTAGTTCGCGGGCCCAAAGAGAAAGCCCAGAAACAAGCGATGTTTCTTTTTTTGTTTAGGAAGGATTGCTTTGTTCTTTTTTGTTTCTGATTGCTTTTTTCATTAATTTGATTGCCCAATCTCTTCTATCTCATTGAGGAATTTTTTTGGCTTTCCTTTACGGGTCCCTTCATTTTTAGAATCAAAGTATTTGCAAACCGTAGTATTATTATGCCTAGCGAATCAATACTTCATGATTAGAAAAAGAGGTCTAACCCTCTTTTTTATATACTTCACACATAGTGTAGTTAAAACTACACTTTTGACTAAAGCCAAATATCTCAAAGTATTTGATACTTCAATATTTCTGAAAACCAAAGTATTCTTTGAATACCTAAAAAATACAGAGCTCTCAAACCAAAGCCGTGTACAAATGTACAATATGTTCTTATTTTTAGAAGGCATCTATAAACACATCATTTTTAGTTTGTTTGGTTAATTTTTCCCACGCCAATTAGCCATGTCTAAACTTGGGACAAACAAAATACAAACATAACAAAGCATTAATATAACACACATAACTTAACTTAGATAGGGTTCCTATGGCAACATAAGTTCTTACATAGACACCGATAGATAATAATAATTAACCTTACATAGATAGGGTAGCTAGCTCGGGCAACACACACACCATACTCACACTACATAGTAGATAGATAGGGTAGCTAGGGCAACACCGCCATGTCTTCACCGTCGTCTTCACCTTAACCGCCGGCTTCACCGTCTTCTTCGCCGCCGGCTTCAGTACTCCTCCTCCTCAAGGCCGTTGTCGCCGAGGTAGTACGGGAGGCTATGCATGCGGTTGCGAGCGGGGAAGACGCTCTCGAAGTCGGTGAAGATGTTATAGCTCGTGAATGCGATGAACTCGCACCCACACCAATACACCTTGACGAGCAGGTAGTAGGCATCGAACCTGTTGCTGAAGTGGACGATGAGCCCTACCACTGGAGCATTGGCGTGGGGACGCTGATCCACGAGGTTGAACATGGGCGGCGAGCCCGCCGGGAGGTGGTGGAAGCCCGCACGGAGGAACCCCCGTGCAAGCTCAGTGCTTCCCCTCCAGCGGGAGAACGCCCACACGCGGAGGGATTCCTCGACGACGATGTTGGCGGGGTACCGCCGTTCTGGCACGGTGGGCGGCGCTTGGAACGTCGGCCCGTTGTACTACATCTTGCTCACTTCGCTGAGTGGAACGGCTTTGGCTTTTGGGGGAAGAAGAGAAGTTGGAGGCGCAGATGGATCTGTAGAAGAAGAGGCAATGAAGGGCAGTCTAAATAGCCAGGGGAGACGAGGTGGGCACATGCGCAAACGGCGTAGATCGTGACTCAGTGCGTGCGTGAACCGATGCGATCATCAATGTGTGAACCTGAATCGATGCAAGCGTGCTTTGCGTGCTCTACGTTGGCGGCTGCCTGCCTCCCCCTTCTACGTGCTCTGCGTTGGCGGCTGCCTGCCTCCCATTCACGAGCTTGCGTGCAGCCTGCGGCATGAACCGATGCCTCGACATATGGACGCGACCGTGCGTGCAGCCTGCCCCTTCTGCCACGGGGACGTATGCCTGCGATGCGTGAAACGACGCTGCGGAGCGACTGAATCCACCGGCAACCGTGTGGCACAGATCGATGCGTGCGTGTAACATCCCAAAATTCTAAATTTTGGAATGTTATATTAAATAAATAACTATGCTTGATTGTCTGATTGTTGGTTTGATGGATTGAGTGAAATTGAGTGAAATTTGAAACTTTTTGAAAGTTAAATGAGAGGGAATAAAAGGACTTTCCCAAACTTTCATTTTTGCTTTCTGATCTCCGTGAATTCAAATATTTCTCATCACAAAACCCTGGAGAGAGGATAACATGACTTCTTCCATTTAAATGAAAAAGGGGTGTTGAAAATATTTGAATTTCATTTGGAAATATTTTCTAATTCATAAACTTCATGCAACTCAGTGATATTCATGAGGGAAGATAAGATGACTTCTTCAATTATGTGAAATAGGAGTTGGAAGTTATAATGAATCAAGTTGAAAATCATTTGAAAGTGCTTTGAAACCCTCTTTCAAATTTTGAGTTTTGAATTTGAATTTCAAACTTTGGCATGTGGGAAACATTTCAAAAAAAAAACTATGCCTGATAAATACTTGATCAAAAGTATGAGAGGAGCAAACATGACACTCCAAAAATATCAGAGGAAACAATGCCAAAAGATTTGGATTCAAATCTGAAATTTATTTGAATTTGAAAAAAAATAGATTTTTTATGAAGTTTGGATTTTGCCTTTGGAAAAATGTTCAAATGAAAGGGAATATTCCCCTGATCATTTGGGTATATATATACCCTATATAAAATATTTATAGATTTGGTGTTATTTTTGTTTTAGTTTTATATAAAAAAAAAACCCCCAGGGGCGCCAGCCAGGCCACCCCAGGCCCAGCCCGCGCCGCCCCCTCCTCAGCCCCGCGCCAGGCCCAGCCGAGCCGGCCCAACTGGCCAGCCCA